>NW_009258484.1:4786096-4793221 GCF_000687185.1 Egretta garzetta | reverse complement strand
GAGAGAAAGCTGTTTCTGTTTCTACATTTTCAATTTCTGTTTCCCTAAAAATACATTCTAATGACACACATCCCAACATTTGACTCCAGAATTTAAAAGTGAAATCGGTGCGTACCATCTGTGTTACCATCCTGCCATCCCTTCTCAAGAGCTGCCCCTGGATAAGCCCATCACTTTGTTTCCACCCTCTCATATCAGTTGGTATTTAAAGCTTAGAAGTTCACTACACAAATATGAATAATGATAATGCTAGGCACTTACTTAAATTTGGATTTAATTCTGATATAACTCAACATTTGTTCTAATGTATTCTAGAGAGAGAGTACTTACATAATATTTTAAAATATTATTTAGGACAGTTCAATGTCATCTTTAAAAAAAGAGATGCGAGACCATCAAGTTTGTGAATGCTTATTTTGTGAAATGCCTAACAGCTCAGATCTGAAAATGCATACTACTGTTGCTGCTAACAAAGGAGAAAAAACAATTCCAAGGAACCGGTTCCATATATGGATGTTTTTTAAAGTCCAAGGGCAGACAGATACCCTCCACCTCTTCTTAATCCCCAATCAATTATTTTTTCCCATCTTCAACCAATTTTGTGGGGCTCAATTTGATTTAACCCATGCTCCTAGAAGACTGAGATGCAGCTGTTCAATGGTTACGAAGAATAAAGAAAAACTAATGATGGGCAGAGAAGAGTATATTGAATGTTCTGTTTGTGCACGATGAGAAAACAGAGGCAGAAAACTGAGTTTCCTGCTGCATAATGGAAGTTTCAAAAATGGCGTACAATATACCTAGACTGGGAGGTATCACAATTTGATAACCAGAACAGGTCAGTGAGAACATAGACAAAGCTGAAAGTAATCTTTCAGTTATAGCCTGGATGAAAACAAACATCAGCTCAAATTTGACCAGAAATTAAGTTCAGCAAGAAAAAAAATATGAACACAAAGAAAACATTAAAAAATATAGGAAAAAATGGACATTTCAAGGGAGCTGCTATTAAGTGGAGGTAATCAAAACAATGATAATTGCAAGCAGCACATGATCATGGGTATCATCTAGTTCCACATGTTAATTTTCAGGAGAGACAAGTGGGGGTTTTTTGGTTTGGTGTGGGGTTTTTTTTGTTTTTTTTTTTTTTAAATGCAGTTTTAAAAAGCAATTTCTCATTTTAAGTTATTTAAACATAATAAACATGTACTGGGCTCTCTGCATTCCTGAGTTAATCTTTATTGCAGAACTCCAATTGCTCTTCCCCCTGCTCCCACTTTCTACCATGTGAGACAGGAACAGCAATTCAGGATCACTTCAAAGTTAGTGTATATATTCATTTCTCACTTCTCAGCAAAAAGACACAAGTGATGAGCCAATTTAAAAATTCCTTGGAAAAATCTTTAAATAGGGAAAAAAAAAGCATTTTTTTAAAAAAGGAGGGGGAAAAAGAAAAAACCACCCCACTTCTTTGGCAATGAAAGGTCCACCCCTTAGTTCCTTATGAGAGCATAAGGATTCATGAAATGATACTTTTCCTTAGAAACAAATTAATCTCCAACACAAAGCCTATTTTTAAAATGTGCTACTCCTCAGGCCTCAAAAAAGGGACAGTGACAACCAAGTACAAAAATAGCCTGATTTGGAGCAGAAGAAAAATAATGGAAGAGCAAGGAAACAACCTTCTGAATCAAATTTTGTCTTCTATTCTCTCTTGCAATAACTGTTGCATTATATGGTTTTAATGCAGTTAAACTGCAGTTACTGTGCAGTACAAAAAAACATACCATGACTAAATAAAGGGTTATAGCTAATATAAATACTATTTGCAATTTAAACTAGACACAGCTTGAAAAATTCTAAGAAAAAAAAAGTCACTCCCTAAAGACAAGAGTGACGTGGTCCCCTGAAAGTCCCTTCACGTGAGCTCTAAGCTATTTTTTAACTCATACAATGTTCTTATTAAAACTTCCCCGAGTTTTTTTTAGGACCTACGTCCCAATGGAAATGCCAGCAATAGGAGGTAAGTTTGCAGCTTCTCACCCTAGAGTCATTTGGGGACTCTGCTGACAGGTCCTTCATCTCGTATGATTCTGTATCTTGCTCACCACTAGAGTATCAAGTTTTTCAGGCCTTGAGAGACAGTGTCAAAAACAAAATGGAAAAAGTCTTAAATATTTTTAAAACCCGAAATAAGCAAAGAGTTGTACCTTGAATTAGAGATGTATTTCCATTCACTTGGGTGGAAATACCATAAAATTAAATTCTTATTATTAGCTATTGATTCCTAGCTTCTCTGGGCTTACTGTGTACCATGGCAGTCAGCCAAAGTTTTGCCATTCCAGAGCACTATCTAAATCACTGAGCTGTGATAATTAAAAGCAAGAGATGGGGCATTATATATTTTTGTCTCTAATGCAAAAGATAGTTCAAATTTTAACCAAAATGGATGTTTCAATGACCATAGATCTTGCTTACTCCAGCGAAAGTAAGCAACTTGGAAATGAATGGGAACACAACCTTTTCTAATTGTCTTCCTCCTAAAATAGCCCAGAAAAAACACTGAATTATGTGATAAGAGATCAAGGATTGTGATGCTGATGCCAATTTATTAAGAATATAACTCTTCAAGAGCAAACAGCTTGACCGTGACCTATGCCTGTACTTCTCAGAACAGAATAATGAACACTCTTTGTGTTCCACTTTTTCCCTCCTCAATGAGCTGCCTTGAATGTTCAACAAAAAGTGTAAGACATGTTTGTAGAAAGCTTACATGTTTTTGTTCTATTTAAACATTATGGCACTAATTCATCCCCAAGCCAAGTCTGCTGAAGTCAACTGACTGAAGTTAATAGAGTGATAGCACAGTAAGATCTGATCCAGTTACTTATTGAGCTCTGCAATCACTGTTGAATCCTAAAAGGCACAGCTTATCCACTTGTGTTCTCCCAACCAGCTGGCAGTCTAATAGTAATTCTTATCCTGTTTCCATCATGAAGAGCACTAGCATGCCCAGACTGCCTACTCATGACTAAAACAGTTAAAGCTGCCCTTTCATTTTGACCTCCTCCTTCTCTGGTATTGTTAAGCCTTCCACAGAGTCAGAAACATACAATTTACCAGTTGTAAGCTTACTGCTCAGCTTCCTTGGATGATCCTGTTCCTGATGCAGTATCCCTGTAAGTCTACCACACAGTTTTGTGAAGTACTTGCCATCACCACTTCCAAAGTGGACTGCATCTGCCTGGCATGGTACCTTAACCTTTTTCGTCCACTAAAAGAGTTTTCTTCAAAGAAAATTAGATTTTAGCAAGGAGAAAAACAAAAAAAAGAACTAATTAAAAAAAGCTTGTTAGAGAGCACACATTTAATCTTTTTCTTCATGTGCCTTGTATGCCCACAGTCTGCACAAAAAGCATCAAATTACATAAAAATGCTTCATTCCAGCCCTCCAGAAAAATCTACCTACGTACAAATACAAAAAGCACAAATTCAAGATCCAATTGATATTCAGGCATCTTCTAAGCATAAATATCTTCTTGGCCTAGGATGTCACTAAACCCTTAGCAGGAGGGGAGAATAGTGATGCCTTCTTAAAGGCATTTCAGTCTTTTAATCGGTTGCAATTATAAGCAACACCAGTCATGGCTTTCAGTTCTAAGTGCAGCAACAATTACATTATAACAAGCCATCTGCTCTGTGTCAAAGTAGTGAGTAAGGTTGGCTTCTGTGAATCTGGGGCAACATGTGTTCTAGCTTGCATCTTAATTGTGGTTTACAAAATACTATGTATGGACAACTACAAAGGTATGCTATTGAAAGCTCCCCAAAGTATTTAGGATTCTTACCTTTAAACCAAAAAAGCATTAGTATTACTTCCCTGAACTAATTTGTTTGAATCTATATACATAGGCAACAGGAGACTAAACCATTTAACAGGCTTTTCTCCTGTACATTGTGACTTTTGTTAGAATAAAATAATTTTAGACTTAAGTCATATTCCAAATCCTAAACTCTCCTGTCCTCATGTTTTTAGCACGTGGTCAATGTAGCTAGCACATACTATTCACCACCCTTCCACACGTCCGAGTTCTCTGAGACGTGGAGATGACCCCTTTTGGTTCTCGTGTCATCAGATTGTTAGCTTTTTAGCTTGTCTTGCTTTACATATATATATTATATATATATATATACACACACACACACACTTCCAGGGTATATAGCTCATTTACAGAACAGATGTTTTAGAACTAAGAGTGTTTTATTAATAATTCCACAAATTCTATAACAGGTTTTAAAGACCCTCTCACCCTCTCTTTTCATTAAGACAAAAGGCACAACAGTCTAGAGAGACAGCATCAATGACTGACCATGTTATGAAAATCTCACTGGTACCACTGGTTATGACTAGCTACAGTTAATGAAGAATTATTTCCCAGACGATTACTAAACTTTAGTAATTATCTCAATCGAAGCATTACTTTGATGTTACATGAAACAGCAAACACTCTCTCCCAAAAACAAACAAGCCAGAAGGTCTTCTTTCTTATTGGGACTCAACACGTTGTGGACAGATGTCCATGTCAGCTAGGATGACCAATTGTCAACAAAAATAATCGGTAAAAAAAACCACCTCCTTTTCTTTACAGGAAAGAAAGATGCCGTATCCTTGCAGTTGCTGTCATGACATGGTAACAGTTAAAGCAACTATGCTTTTGGAGAGAAGAGTATAAGAACAGAATTTAGCAAGCTCTCTGTCAGGAGACACAACATCTGTTAGTATGAAACTTTTTGGGGGGGAAATATGTATGTATGTATGTATATATCGACTGAATGACAATTCTGTGCATACAACCTGATATTAACAGTAATATAGTTCAAAAGTTTCTAGTTATCAGCCAACTGATTTTCTAGCTAATTACTAAGTCACAATTACAGCACCGTAATTGTAGATATAACTATTTCTTACACATACTCACAAGACAGTATAGAAAATACAGCTGCTCTATTGGAAGAGAATGAACGTCCACATAGTCAGAACTATTTCATTCTTCCCAATAGTTTGGGAGACAAATCATTATACAAAGCTGAAAGGAGGATCTGGTGTTTAGAAAGAAAAGTGCATTTGTCATACAAAACAGCCATCAAGAAAACTATTGTCTTAAGCTACCCACGGCTTGGGCGACTATTCAGCTGAGAGTCAATCCGCATCAACCTGCGACTAGTGATACTGTCACTTAGTGGTGCCAGACACAACCATGGCATCATCTGCTTTTCATATTAACATTCTCATTCAGAAATTAGTTTTCAAAGAACATAATGAATTCTCATGTGCATATAACTATTTCATTGATTATTTCAACAGGCAAGACTGTTTACTTATAATAAACAGCCTACCGAATTATACAAAATAAGTGTTGCATGAACACTGCATACTGTTTACACTCCAAATCAAGGATCCGAGTAGCTGGGTAAGTGTACACTGCGCCAGATACTGTCTAGAATCTAAACATCACCACATTACAGGAAAGTTCAATCTTGTTATCTTGGAAATAGATTTGTTAGTGTGTCAGCTAACTGACACTTGAGTACCACCTGGGACAGTTCAGTTCTGATTTAGTCTACATAAGTGTAAGAGGTGCTCAGAAATTATTATTTTTGTTATTTAAGACTTTATTAAACAGTTTTAAACCACTACAAAGCAACTAAACAAGGCAGTCCAGAGAAGAACAACAAAGGGAAACTGGTAGAAGCAGAACAAAATGACAGGCTACAAAACCTTGTAAAACCTGAAAACTCTCCCTGGAAAAAAACAACCAAGCGAACAAATAATAAACCAAACAAAAAAAAAAAAAACCAAAGCAAAACAATAACAGAAAAAAACCCGAAACACAACAAACCAACAAACCCAACCCAGAACAACATCAGCAAGGGAGATGGAACAGCAGCAAAAGGAAGAAAATCAAGTACAACGGTGATTACCACGGCATGGAATGAGATTGATAGCCGTCAGCCATGACCTTTGTAAAGCTACATGAAGCCTATGAGGCTTTAACTCATTAAAAGTAACCGGCCATAAATATTCATGGCCAAGCAGTTAAAAATAAGAATCATCTGGGCCTCCTAAGTTACAAACTTTTCACAAAAATATCAGTTAAATATACCTAACAAGCTATGCCCCAAATAAAAGCTTGCCCAAAGTACCTCTAAGCCAAAGGCTTTGAAACTTTTAATCAAATATCAAAGATTATACTTTATCCTGGCAAAAACTAGTTTCGTATTTTAAAAACTACAGGACAGAGAACCGTAACAGACAATAAGCAAACTTCTCTCTTCAAAACCCATGGTACTTTGGACCTTTCCAATACATGCCTCAAAGGCAGGATTAAAAAGTTTAATTAGCTTTTCATGCAAGTAATGAACCAGCTGATCATATTCACCTTCCTCCCCAAGTACGTCAGTAAAATCATCAGGGTACCATTTGCTCTCTGAAGAGGAGACTATTATTGTGATTACCTACTAACAGCCAAATCTCAAAAGCCTCAGTGTCGTGTTCTTAAAACAATGTGGGAAAGATCGCATGTATGCTTATATGTTAAGCACCTTCACAGTCTTGCACCCATCCAAACTCTGGAAGAATCCCTTCTCCATAATCCATTTCCTTTCTTTAGATGTGAAGAAGATGGGCTTCATTCTGTGGTGGGTTGACCCTGGCTGGGCACCAGGTGCCCACCAAAGCTGCTTTGTCACTCCCCTCCTCAACTGGACAGGGGAGAGACAATGTAATGAAAAGCTCATGGGTCAAGGTAAGGACAGGGAGATTACCGTCATGGGCAAAATGGGCTCAACTTGGGGAAAGTAGCTTAATTTATTACCAATCAGAGTAGGGCAATGAGAAATAAAAACTAAATCATAAAACACCTTCCCCCTCACCCCTCCCTTCTTCCCAGGCTCAACTTCACCCCATATTTTCTCTGCCTCCTCCCCCTCAGTGGCGCAGGGGGACGGGGAATGGGGGTCGGGGTCAGTTCATCCCACACTGTCTCTGCCCCTCCTTCCTCCTCAGGGGAGGACTCCTCACTCTCTGCCCCTGCTCCAGCCTGGAGGCCCTCCCACGGCAGACAC
>NW_009258484.1:4784305-4784682 GCF_000687185.1 Egretta garzetta | reverse complement strand
ACTACATCGGCCAATTCCCTCAGGACTCTGGGATGCATCTCATCAGGTCCCATGGACTTATGTGCATTCAGGTTCCTCAGGTGGTCACGAACCTGATCTTCTCTGACAGCAGGAGGGGTTTTGCCCTCCCGGTCCCCCTCATTCCATCCATCAACTCGGGAGGGGCGAGGAGAGAGGTTGCCAGTGAAGACTGAGGCAAAAAAGTTGTCGAGTACCTCAACCTTCTCCTCATCTGCTGTTATCAGTTTGCCAGTCTCGCTCATCAGCGGGGGTCCGCTTTCTTTAACCATCCTTTTCTGGCTGATATACCTGTAGAAACCCTTATTATTATTCTTTGCATCCCTAGCCAAGTTTAGCTCCAGCCGCGCCTTGGCCTT
>NW_009258484.1:4754195-4784259 GCF_000687185.1 Egretta garzetta | reverse complement strand
GGATGCCTGTCCCTGCTTCCACTGCCTGTGCAGTTCCCTCTTCCTCCTTAGTTTGACCAGCATCTCTTGTCTCAGCCATGCCGGTCTCTTCCCTTCTTTGCCCGATTTCTTACACCTAGGGATCGAGAGCTCTTGCGCTCTGTGGATCATATCCTTAAAGATCTGCCAGCTCTGTTTTGTTCCCCTGTCCCTGAGGACCATTTCCCAGGGAGTCCTTCTGACTACCTCCTTGAGGAGCTGAAAGTTTGCTTTTCTTCATGAACTGCTCCAGCCTGGGTCCACCCTGTCCACGGGGTGCAGTCCTTCAGGAGCAGACTGCTCCAGCATGGGTCCCCTGCAGGGTCACCAGCCGTGCCAGCAAGCCTGCTCCAGCCTGGGCTCCCCTCTCCATGGGGCCACAGGTCCTGCCTGTGACCCCTGCGGGCTTCCCGCGGGGTCACAGCCTCCTTCAGGCATCCCCCTGCTCTGGTTCTCCCTGGGCTGCAGGTGGAGATCTGCTCCCCCATGGGCCTCCATGGGCTGCATCAGGGGCTGCAGGGGAATCTCCGCTCCGGCACCTGGGGCACCTCCTCTCTCCCTTCTACACTGACCTGTGTGTCTGCAGAGTTGTTCCTCTCACATCCTCTTACTCCTCTCTCCAGCTGCAGTTGCACAGGGTTCTTTTCCCTCCCTCCTTGAATACATTACCCCAGAGGCGCTCCCACCACTGCTGATGGGCTTGGCCTTGGCCAGCAATGGGTCTGCCTTGGAGCCAACTGGCATTCACTCTGTTGGATGTGGGGGAAGCTTCTGGCAGCTTCGCAAAGAAGTCACCCCTGTAGTCCCTCACCCCTGTTACCAAAACCTTGCCATGCAAACCCAATACAATCTATAATAAACTAAAATCCTTGCATTAAGAAATGTAGTATTACTTACCTTACGAACAGTTATATACACTATATTGGGATATATAACAGATTAACATAATAGAACAATCTTCAACACACTAAATATCAAAACAAGAATGAGCCTCCATGAAGATATTTTATAAAATCAGTGCAAGAAAAGGGCAAACAATCTGAAACTTCAAAACAGAGATCAAACAGAAGTGCATGTAAGAAAATAGATTAAGTAGTGGAAAAAGTGGCTAGTGTTGTTAAAAAACACTGGTGTTCTAAGTATCATCTGGAATGCATATATTTAGTCAATCTGGTTGCATTATAATGAAAAATAACTCACTTTCAATGCCACTATGAAAAATTAAGATACATTACTTGTAGAATTCAGTTTTATTAATAGTGTGAGTCTACATACAATATTAATAATTTCTTCTTTCACAAAGATAAAAGAAAACCAAGACATTGTTTTAATCTTACGTTCTAGAATGCTTGCCAGCTCACAAGTTTAAACTTCTCAAACTTCTGAGATACTTCCTTTGCAACTCAAATATTACTGGCATTTTGCAAACGACACTTCCACCTTTCCCCCTTAAAGCCTCTGCTAAATAAACAAGAGTAAAGTCCATATACCAGCAAACACTTCCATAATTATTAATTACAGCATCACTTCTCAGTCTAACAACTACCTCTGCAGAACACGAACTTGCAGATGCATCTCCGCACGGTGTACTTCAGTGCACAGCAGAAGTGCCCTATGTAATTGGTTATTACATTTCCATGTAAGAATCTCAAAGCCAACCCAACTAAATCTACCCCAATTTGAGAAGTTTTCAAAATTTTCAATTTTGCTACATCTAACTTTTAATGCAGAATTTAAAACTAAGGTAAAACAAGATATAAAGAGCACCCTGTAATTTTGCAATGTAGGGGTGAAGTTATAAAGCAACAAAAAACTGGGTGGGGGGAGAAGATAAAAAGTTGTTTAGAACTTCTCTTGCCTCTTGTGAGTAAAGCAAAGGAATAAAAAATACCATCAAAGATCCATCCAAGCTTCTAACACAGCTAGAGTCTTATTTTGACACAATCCTATTCTGGATATCTCAGAGAAAGGAATAAAATTTTATGTGGAGTCTCAGTTCCACAGTGCCATATCTGAAGGATGTTTTCCTGCCTTCAATGACTGTTTTTGGCTCTTGAAAATCAACAGCTCTATTTGACATAAGGCATGACAATCATTTTCACAATGATTCTTATTAAATCACATCTTTTGCCTCATTAAAACAAACTAGTAAATACTACTGAATGCTTACCTCACACAACATCTATGCTCTTTAAATCTTACAATTAATCTGCCTCACTGTCCAAAGACACTTTATATAGGTATCAACTCCTACAGCACTTTCCCACCCTTTTTCTTACCTCAAACGAAGTATTAAGCGTATTTTTCATGTCCAAAAATGTAGTAATTCAGCATGTGGCCCACTCAAGTTTGGTCTATTTTGAAAGCTTGTATTTAATCAAGAAGTGTCCTTTTACCCCCAAAACAGCATTTTTACCCTTGCATATACCTGAATTTCATGTTTCTCCTTGAATTTAAGGGCTATTAACAATTCATAGCTACTCAGAACACGTTATTTTCTAAGTTAATGTTTAATAATAAACATAATTCACAATGTGATATTTCCACATGTAAAGTTGAAGTCAAATACAACTGCACTAAGTCTAAGTTGCACAGGGAGGTTTGAAAGAACAGAACTTTGATCTTTCTTTAAATACGGATGACCATTACCACAAAACACATGCACATGCACACAGAGAAAACACATTTCTTCAGAACTCTGCAAATTGCAACACAAAACCAAATGTTCCTTGCCTACTAATTATTTCTTTTGTGGTTTGGTAACAGCACTTGCACAGAGGGACGGTACTTGCGGTAAGCTAAATGAGTAGAGGGACATAAATCAAAAGAGTATTTCACCCTACTTCTCTGCTTCACAAGCTACATTCACAGACGCTCCTCAGTTAGACTTCCAAACTTTCCAAAGGAAAATACAATGGTAATTAATACTCCCTATTATATTGTTTGTTTCATTAAGCAAGGAAGTATAACTGACATTGCAAACCACAAGAGACAAAGTCATAGGGATTCTTAACTTATTACCCCCCCCAATCAACTAAGCTGTCCTCTGAATGGACATGGAGTGTCCAACTAAGACTGATTCAATAGGAGAAGATTACACGAGAGGCCTCTGCATCATTTCTATGTGCTTAGGGGGGACCTGGAAGTTTGACCGACAGCTCCCCAGGCTGCTGCTTCTGCTGCCTCGTAACAACAGGCTGAAGCCAAACAGATTCTCCTCAAGAGTTGTTACTGCTTCGCAGAAAAGCATTAAAAAGAAAACCAAAGAGAAATATTAATGATGACAAGCCACTAAATGGACCCCCTTTCATCCACTTCTGTCTCTCCAAAGCCACACACATACTGTCACATTATTTTTCTCCTGCACAGAAACGGGTGCAGATAGAAACCCTACAAAATACATATAGGGAAAAAGAAAATATCTTATAAGCAAAACGTCAGGATTAACAGTTGAAAGGATACGCTCATGACAACAGGCCAAAGGCATAAGCCTTAGCCTATGAAAGCCTTCCATTTCCATTTTGAAAGCTGTGCTGTATCTGTGCACACTTTGAATCATTTTAGTTAGACATATTGTCCCTGGAAACAGGTGTAAAAGTGTTATTCTTTGTTGGAAGGGAAGTCAGACCCGGAGTAACGATGGAATCTCAATATGAGTATGGTTGTTCTCATTTATTGCACAGTTAGCAAGGCATATATAGGCAGAAAACAATAACATACACACGAGTCACACTGTGGTTGGTAGAACACCGCTATACACACGCCTCCATCGCTACTGTGATTGGGACAGATCATCTGTCCAGCAGAGGGGATTCTCCATCTCTTCCGGTCATAGTTCCGCCCACTTCCGCTGCAGAGCATGGGCTGTCGAATGGGACTAAGTTGTGCCCATTCTCACCCAGCCACTCCTCCACAATTCTTAAGTACGTGCTCTTAGTTTGAACTTAAGAAAAAAAAAAAAAACCAATGACCATTTTTCACCAGTGTCTTCCACAGGCAGTGGTTCACTGTGCAGAGAATAAAACTACTGAACCATCAGCTTCCAAAATTAACAGATTTTCCCTTAACAGATGTTAAGCACTAACCAAACCAGAACCGTAATAAGCACTCTATGTTCAGGCACAGCCAAAGACCTTATAACTTCTGATCAAGACTGCTCAGTAAGGAGAAAAATTGAAAGGTCCAGCAGTACGGCTTGAGTGATGTATTGTATGTTCAGCATTAACTGATTATCTGTACATCGCTACCTTCTAACTCAAGAGAAAGAAATTCATCTATTTGCAGTTCTCTTGGAGCCCGTATCAGTACACACCATTTACTCCTTCCTGAATGAGTTACATCTTAAAGGGAAGTTTTGCAACAAGTCATCCTTTGCAGATGTCATTTTAGCTGATAGCTTTCTGGTAATTAATTCATTGGCCAACATGATTGTCTGTAGATAAGGTTATTTCCTACTTCAATTCATAATGAATTAGGTGCAGCTACGTAAAGAAGTAAATACAATTGAAGAAACCAACACCAGCCACAGTAATACAGTATACAAGTATACAAGGCTGAGGAAACCTTTATGTGAGCATTACGTATCACATTCAGCTTCTCCTATGCAATTAACTTTACTTTTTCTAGGTGGGTAAATTCTTGCTCCTTGGGGAAAAAAAAAACCAGCACAAATCACTAGAAAACACATATTACATCACCCTTCCTGTTTGACTGTGACTTGTCAGGCTGCCAAAACCCAATTTATTTTCAGAAGGTGAACAAGAACTGCAATAAAACACTCCGATGACTCTGTTTAATCCCTAGTCTCCTCTGAACTGTTGTGATCCCATGTGCTCTCCTTGCCTTTTACAACACTTTAGCTTCCTATCAATTTTCTTATCTATTTTCCTAGCTTTTCCCCCTTTCAGCAGTGTTTTCTACTTACCAGCACCCAGTCCAAGGTGACTCATTTGTGTTCACACATTTATCTGACATTATACGTCAGACTGCTTTCCCTCAGTAGTCTCCTATGTATCTGACAATTCATCTGCAGGTAAGTCAGTCTCAGCATAATCCAAAGTATGCTTATATTTTATCTTCGAACTCTTGCCCTACTTGTACCTACTGCTATTGTCCTGTTTTTCTCACTGCTGCTGACTAGCTGCTGACCAGGACTTTCCTCAGTCGGGCGCACCTTACAATTTTCAGACTGCCTTGAATATAACTTCCCCCTCCCTTTTATAAACACAGATAGACATTCTCTACCATTTCCTTACTTACCTGTATCTCAGTATTGCCTAGAAATCAGTCTAACACACTTAACTGTGACCAGAATAAAGAAACTATCCCTTACAACTCAAGGTTGTAAAGGAAATACAAAAATCCTACAGACAAACAACAAAGACAGCACTGCTGCCTATTATTATGGTCAGCGGTCTTAGAACATCACCTACGCATTGTCAAAATTCTTGCAGAAATTCGCACAAGAAATTCAGGACAAAAAAATTGGAAAATGTTGATTTTGCAGTATACATACACAATATTCTTTCGAACAGAATGGGCAGCATGGGATAAAGGTCAAGATGTACTCACTGGATCATTAAGTGCATGTGCAGGAGCAGTTGCCATTGAGAGCCAAACAACCCAGCAGAAAACAGAAGTGCATGATACAAAGATAAGCAATCTATTTTTCATGAACTAGGGAAGAAAGACATAGTGAACGGATATATTAAGAATGCAAACATTACATTTATATTTTTGCAGATCATTCTGGAAGCATATAAAAGGGGTCAGAGAAAAGAATGCTGCAGTAACAAAAAAAAAAAAAAAGAGAGACAGATATGAGATGAGGAGAACCTGGAGAGTTCTAGCTGTAGGGACAAGTAAAGAGAACATAAATTACTTAAGAGTTGCTATGAAACAAGAATCTGAAAGATTTAGATAAAGATCTCATTAAGGCCTTTCCATCACACCCATTCACAAATGGCACTCAGATCACAGGCCCTGGTGATGATCAGAAAGCTGATACTGCCCACATAACCAGAAGAGAGGTAAAGTGGATGGCTTTAGGCCCAGTTCTGCTTGAGCTAATAAGCTGTGTCAGAGGGACTGACAGATTTTAGCTGGACCAGGAGACAAGACTGGACTGGAGGTTTTCATACAAACGTGGCAGCAGACGGTTCCGTCTGTGAACAAGGAAATGCCTGTTAAAGTTGTAGCAGGGAGAGATGGAGCAGAGATGGGTGCACAAATGCGACAGCATCCCTGTCAAGGTGTGTTTCCAGAAATAAAATATGGGAAACCATCTGGATATACAAGAAGGAGGTCTTCCAGACTCAACCTTAATGTAAATCAATTAACTATAACCCTCTCTACCATTTCTGTATTTGTGTTGTTTATGTAATTTGTTTTCTACTTGAAAAATTATAAAGAGTGTAGTTTTGAATTTTACCTTAACCTAGATTTAATTAAAAATTATTTCAATGTAATTTATTAACAACAAAGCAGTCATTCAACCTAACAGTTTGGCCAATTTATGAAGCATCTTTTATTTCCAAGCATATTTTCCTGGCTATCCAATAAAGATAAAATATAGACCCTCAGAAGTGACGTGGGGTGGTTTGGTTCACCAAGGATCAGGAAAAGAAGGAAGTTCTAACTGTTATGACCAGAAGACTTCTCTAGCAAGCAACGAGATAGAGGGAAGTAAACCTGCACAGTAACAATGTGCAGAAAGTTTATGAATGAGCCAAACAAGTTTCATACAGATGAATGCAAAAGAAAAAAACAACATAATGCCATTAGTTATTCTTACAGTATTTTTCCTCCCCTTAATTCAAAACCTCTCCTGTTCCCATTTATGACCACTGTGGTTCATTCTCCCACCTTTTTACTTCAGTAAAAAGCCTGGCTCCATCTTTTCAATAACCTCCTTGTAAGTACTGGGGGGCTGGTGTTAGGTCTCCTCAAACCAGCTCTTCTCCAGGATGAAGAAGTCTGGTTCCCTCAGCCTCTCCTCACAGGAGAGGGGCTCCAGCCCCGGCCATCTCAGCAGCCTCTGCTGAACATGCTGCAGCTGATCAATATATTTCCTCTTCCAGTGTGGTACAGGAAAAACCATCCAAAGCTGGACACTGTATTCCTGATGCGGTCTACTGAGTGCTAAGCAAAGAGGCCCTATCACTTCCCTTAATTCCCGGGTTTACATTCCGGGATGCTGTTAGCCTTCACTCCTGCCAAGACACACTGGCAGATCACATCTGGCCCCCTGCACTCCCCAGCATGCATGACTTCTGGAGGTCAGTCCACCCCAGGTGCAAGACATTTGCTCTTGCTGAATTTTAGGCAGTTCCTGCTGGTCATTCCCTAGCCTGCCTAGGTCCCTCTGAACGGCAGCCCTGCTCTCAAGCAGGTCAACTGCACCTGCAGTTTGGTGTTCATAAACTTAATAAGCCCGTCTCCAGGTCACTGATAAAGATACTAAATAATCTAGGTCCTACAACAGACCCCTGCGGGTCTGCTTGTAACCAATCTGCAGGCAGGAAACCAACCATTAAGTACTACCTCTTAAGCTTAATGATCCAACCATGAGTTCCCTGTTTAACCAAGCCAGTCTACTCACTCATCTACTCATTTTCCCAATTATTAGGATGGATATCCCTGTGCTTAGAGGAACTAGAACTTGTAAAAAAGCCCTGATGAAGAAAGCTCAGAAAAGGGAAGCTTCAGCTGTTTGGCAAGGGGCACAGCACAGTTTCCAGCTGGCACTGTAGCATGCTGTAGTCTACAGTATCTCCACCATTATCTAATTAAAAAAAAAAAAAATTTGCTCTGTTTCTTCTCATACCATATGGCTGTCTACATTATACATGAATTAACATAGCTTTTCCCACAACCAGACCAGGAATTTTAGGGCTTTTAGGCCAGGCAAAAGTCCAGGGAAGAAAAGTCATGTCTTATCAGAATGTTTCCAATTGTTGGTACATAAACCTACTTAAAAATTATTCTCATTTTACTCATAATCCTCTCTTGGCACCAAGAATTAAATGTAAATTTAATAAACCAACCATTGGATCTGTTTAGAAAGACAAACATATTGCAGGGAATAAATATCTGTTCAGAAAGTGATTTGGGATTTGAAGGTATTTTTTGTGCTTTTTTATTATTTCTTCCCGTAACTACTCAGATTACAAAAAGGTCATTTTTAAAATTCATTAAAACAGCATAAACTTTTCTCTTTATGGCTTATATCTGAAGGGAGAAAAAAACCCCATAGTGTCATTTTCATTAAAATTAAGATCTTCTGAAGCTTCACTTCCCTAGAATATTACCCAAACCCTTTACTGAGTCTACAAAGCTTTATAGGGGGTTTAGGGTGTTTTCTTATGTCATAACTTTATATCCAGTACTGAAATTCTTTCTTTGAACCAAAGGCATGCAATTTTTTTTCCTGTAAATCTGTAAGGACTAAAAAAGTTGCCAGGTATATGCAGTCACTCACATTCCCTTGATACATAGATACTATAAACATGCTTTTCTTCATTGACTCATTGCCTGTTTACTCTTGGTATTAAAATTAAGATAGCAAAATGGACACACACAAACAGTCATAAAGTGAAAAACATTATCTAAAATACTGTCACATATCTAAAATACTACTTGGCAATTTTGCAACCTGCTGCGGGGATGACACTGCTTGACAATATGGAGATAGAGGTATTGTACATTTGATGTAACATTATCCGTATGAAAGGAGCGCAGGTCCCAATGGCCTAAGATGGTCACTAAGAATGGCAGTTGTGTTTCATCACACTTCAGAAAATTGAAGGGTTTTTTGTAAATACAGCCATGGGAACAGATACACAAATAAAAGACTCTTTGTTATATACAAATAGCAAGGTATAGCAACAGCATGGAAGTCCAAGTGGAGCACCCACAGTGAAGCACAGGATAGTGAAGCACACATGAAGTGTTTGCCCAGCCAGGGACAAGATCACTAACTGATTCCCCTTTCCTCTTCTGTAACAAAAGCAAAAAGCAATGCTCTTTTCCAGATGATCTTCCTCCTTTCCACCAATTAGTAGCAAATTCCACCAGGATGCATACCTCAGAGATGAGAACCTCTCTTGCAGTATCTGTTTTCAAAAATTTATGAAACACATGCAATCTAGTGTTTCAGAGAACAACTTAAACACAATTTGCACTTCCTCCCCCCTCTTTTAGTATCATTGACACCATTCAGATTAAGTAAGACATTTTGATAGTGTCTTTTTCCCTTATTCTGTTTGTTTCTTTCAGTAGCCCGAATGCTTAAAATAAAGTTAAAAACAAAAAAGCCCCAACACATTAAACAGAGTATGAGAGTGAACAAAACGCAGGTTACTATACATGCAAGTAACAAAAGGTTAACTTCTGACCCAAAAAGATGGAAGGGAGAACATAACATCGTGCATATGTTTTTAAAATACTTTTTCCTGTTACAAACAACAACAAAAAGAAAATAAACTTTTCCTTGTTTCTTGCTCTTGCCTTACAAAAATCTTATCAACTGCTCCTCTCCAACATACAAGAGCCTGTTTCGCTTTTGAGGAGAATTCTTTTCTTTGTTCCTATTTAGCGATCTATTTTTAATTGAAGTGTCTTGCTATTTTTAAGTCCCTCTTAACCTCCAAAATAAGTTTACTTTCTCTTTCCTACTCTCATCTAAATAACCGAGATGAACAATTTTGGGGGTATTTCCCCTAACCCCATTTTCCAATAAAATCTATGCAATCACAACCATTCCATCTATGGATGAGGGTAAATACCTAACAAAGAGAAATCAGGCATGCAGAATGATAGGTTATTTTGAAAAAAGAACCCTCACAGGTATCTCTTCAAACTCCTACGCACAGGCAAACTCCCTATCTGCTACAAATTTCAAGTCAATCATTTAGAGACTTTTAAATACAAGGAATTCTGATGTAGTTTGGTTGCAAGTTCTTATTCAAAGAGCTACAGTATCTAATAGCATTTTGTGCCATCTTGATGGTCACAAGCTGCAGCAAGGGAAATCCCACTGCACAAGCAGATGAACCCTCCCAGTGAAGGTAGCTGAAGCTCTGGCAGAGAGAGCTGTGTTTAAGCTCTGGCCCTATGAGGTGGCGGAATCATCATCTTTGGACACAGTCAGAACTCCAGTGGACAAGGCTTGAGCAACGTGATCTAATTTTGAGGTTAGCCCTGCTTTGAGCCACCATCAGAGCTAGCTCTGCTTTGGGCTCCACAACCTTCAGAGGTCTCTTCTAGCCTTAAGACTCCTGATCTATAAATACGGATTTTCTTGTATTTGAATATAATTTGTATTAAACACATTCCATGTATCAAGGCACTGCTAAACTGAGTAGAGCTTCAAACACCATGTTTGTCAGCCTCACCAACAGGTTTAAGACCAACTAGTAAGTTCTAGAAAAACAATTTATTATGGGCATAGAATAATATCTCTGTATATAGAACTATAACAAATTTTAATGAGACTCCAACAGTTAAAAAGGAAGAAAACCTTTTATTCTACCTTAACAATTTATACTACTACCTTATTACTACAACTGATAGCTGAAGGGCTAAATAAAACAACAACAACAAACATTTTACAGGAATAGGTTAACATCTCCAGTGCCTCCCACACACACGCACATTATATCTTCATTAAAAACTCATGTCCTCTGTCAGGCCAAAGGATTTTTATTGCTACAGATTTCTCACTGTTCCCCTGATTTTGTTTCCCTCCCCAGCCCACAAAGCAGCACCAGTAGGGAGATTAATATCTGACAAATACAGCACCAGGAATGTGAGAAAGGACTGAGTAAATATTGCATCAAAAAGGTATTAAAATGAAATTTATTTCCAACTTCTCTCAGTTATTCAATTCTGTCTGAAGTTTACAGCAGCAATAACTATTAAAAATTAAGACTTTAGGTATCCATGTGCCTTTTACTACTAATATTCAATTCACAAAATAAAATTAAAAAAAAAAAAATTAAGAGTGCTTGTATTTTGCCTGACAAGCAACTAATCCTTTGAGCTATGTTCATTGTTATGATCCTACTTGGAGACTGGCATTGTCTCAGTACCTTGGTGGTTACATAAATGTAAGCATGCTTGGATCTCTAACATTCAGCTAGTTTGTCTTTTCTTAAAGAGAGTGCACTTTCTGGTACATCTGAACTTGTATGAATGCAGCCTATTGATGAAAGGGTTGCTCCCACTTTCTCCCCTTTGCTGGGGTCAGATCTCGTGAACCTAACGTCATCAGATGAGTGGTTTTAAGCCGGATATATGGAAAAGCTTTGGGGTAATTTCTGGTAGATTACTCCTCCCTCAAATCACTCAGTGGCCAACTCCTCTTTTGGCTACATGACCACTAACTAAATCCTACTGTAAGGACATGATGGGAACATGGCCAGCGGAGGGCAAGTGTTAAATGGCTAGTCATGTATAGACATAATGACTAGATGGGAAAGGAGAGGGAGAAACTGAATTGCCAAAATACAGCACAGTTTTGTCCACTGGTTCATCAGCACATTTGAATGAAGGCATTAAGTGCTTGGTTTGGTTGTCCGCTTGCCAGGAACTGGACTGTCTTGCAATCACCTTATATACCCTGGTTTTAGCTACAAAGCTTCCACTGAGACTTTGAAGACAACGGCCAGGGCAAAGGAGATTTGAAAAGCATAGATTTGAGGTCCTTGATCTTCCTAGAATAAGCCTCTGATGAGCTGGGCCAATAAAGTTAAGCCAAAGCAACCCATGTACAAACAGCAGAGACTGCATGCAATTAATTGTCAGGTTCAGTTTATCCAACTGACACATGCATATAAGAAAAGCAAGCATTTCAAATATTTTGATACCATAGCTTAATTAGTAGCACAGATGTCCTGTATACAATAGTGACAAATTCTTACTCCCATTTCATATGCTTCTCTACACTCCAGAGACACAGCAAAATGCTACTCCATCAAGCTGCACAAAAACAGAGTGCTGCTGTTCTGAGAAGATCAGAAAACGAAGCTGGACAGGATGAGAATATACTGGGGTATTCATACAGAACACTGAATTTGGAGGTTTTGCGCTTTTAAGTGGTGCAGACACCACTAGCTAACTCTGTGATGAAGAATAAACAAACAAGGATTTCCACATGAAGTGAAGCCAAATCCTTTCCCAACCCAACAGTCTCAACCTGACAGAATAAGAGTGAGCCAATGGAAGGAGCTTTGCCATTCTAAGTGTGAGTGATCAGACGCGGCACACAATCTATTTCATGGAAATCCAAATCAGAAAACACAGTGCATTGCCTCAGGTAGCTTCTTCAACTGACTTCAGCCAGATTTTACTTGGGCATTACTTTACAATTTTAAAAAAGCAGAACTCCTGTGGAAGTCAGAAAATGAATTTCTAAAACTATGGTTTAGAGTTAAAGCCAGCTCTGAACTGCAGTCAGCAAAGAGTTGGTTTCTAAATCTAAACCATTTTCTGCAATTTATTTTTTTTTTTCGGAATACAGGTTGTTTTGCTGCAAACTGAACAGCAGAATGGAATGATTAACTGACCTGCAACAATTTTCTTCCCAGACTGTAAATACCACATTCTTTATTTGTGTCAAGAGCCCTCATATAAATTATAATTAAGCATAATAACAACATAACACTAAAATCTGCCAGGTCACCCTGACACCATTATTGAATAGGTCTTATTTATCATAAAGACAACATTTAAAAATGGAAAATTATTTCAGTAAACTCTACTGGTCTGCATTACCATCCCGAAACACTCGTTTAAAAGAAAATAAAGTCACAAAAAGCTGTGTCATCTCACAGGGTCAGATAAAGAAAGGAGAGTGCCAGACAGATTAACTAAATGCTGCTTGAGTTAGATGTCAATAGGATTAGAATGGACTTTGGGTTGCCGCTAGCAAATACATCCACATGCCTCGCAGAGGGTTTGGTAAGAAGGCACATGTCTTGTCCTGTGGAGCAGCTCCAGACCGAAGTGGGAGAAGATGAAAGCACAGGCCAGAGGAGTGCAACAGGGGAAAGGTTTCAAATACATTCCTCAGCCAGAGACTAAATATAAGGAAGTGTCAGACAAGTTAAGGGAGTCTCAGATCAAAATAAAAAGGTTTTTTGTCAACTCACAGAAAGCCTACTGTGTTACTCTTAAATGCACGCCTCCATCCAGGCAACAGTGCAAAATGGACAGCTGGCTAAACCCACCCAGGAAAAAAAAAGCTTCTGGTGCATTTAACAGATGGTGGCACAGGTTATGAAATTGGTCTTTGCTTCAGTCTCCAAATATAATTTTTAATGTAACTGAGATACAATATTTAAATAGCCTTGGAATATTTCTCAGATGAAACAAACCCAAGCATTTATTGTAGTATATACACTTATGTTTAGAACAAAACCCGTGCTTCTATAGATTATATCCTATCCTGTGCTTCTGCTGTCTGAGAAAAAAAAATTCCATGCTCAGAAAAATGAGGAGTTTTAAGGTTACCTTCTTGTACCTCAAGCAAAAATTTTAGAGGCATGCCAAGCAAAAGCTAAGGGCATGCCTTAACTATTTTGTTATTGATATATTAATATCCCCAAACACTACAAAATTTCCCCTCTTTCATATATCCACCAAGCTGCCTTCTATATATACTCCCTTGGCATGTAATGCCATGCCACCACACCCAATTTTCACAGAGAAAAGAGTAATTCCATCATCTTCGTTTTACATCACAGGGCCTGGGGAGAAAGGAGATTTGTTTGTTTTAAATAACATGTATAATTCCCTTCTATTACTTTATAAATCAAAGTCTTAACCTTTTCACATGTTATAGGGAAAAGTAAAGGTATCTTCTCAGAAAACATTGGTTTATATTAGGGATTTGCCTTAAAACTTGCAACTAAATGTCTGTCAGTCCTGTGAACTCTTAACCAGGAAGTTCAATGCCACAAAAATCAAGATCAATGAGGGGTCAAGCTACTACTAAAAGCAGCACAGCCCCATATTTCACCAATTTAAAAGCAAAGCAAAACACAGAACCTAAGTGCTAACTGCAATTCTTCATTCTAATTTTAAAAATCTATAATATCTGTATGTCTTACTACTAAATCTGCTCACTTACAGGGACTTAACCATTCCTGAAAAAGAAACATGAACATTATTAAAATTACAAAATTCAAATACCCATCATTACAGATTAGGCAGTCAGTTCTCCCTACGTACACGTAGCATGCTGCTGCTACAAACATGCGTGATACTTATTTCCAAGCCAGCATGAGTTAGGTAGGCTGACCTTCTTTATTTTGTACATTTTATTCACAGATATGCAACTATTAACCTAAAAATAATTTATTAATCATCCGTCTTCATAGAGAAGGAAAGAGAATTAAAGACATACATGTGCACAGATTTGACAATATAATGCTTTCCAAAGCACAGAAATCCAGAACTAGGTCACAGCTTTATCCTACAGATCATTGTCAGCTTAGTTTGAACAAAAAAAGTCTTTTGAATAAACTGCCTGCATTCAACAATCGTGATACACTGATCCACAAATAGAAGCTGTATTATAAAGTGTAACAGCCCATGTATCCACAGCAGAAAATGGATGGAGTTGAACGAATATACTTCTGGGCTGTTAGTTCTTTGCTTCTTTATACTTAAAAATTATTTAAAAAATAAAAAAAATCTGACTCTTCGGGTCAACTGCTATTTCGAGGGTTCCCAATTTATCAACTCTACTTTGTAAATTTTTGATCGATCCCTTAGTAATGAAATGTAGCCATCCAAAAGAGGTCTGCTAGAAGCACAAATGCAAAGATTAGTCTTGACAAAGGAATGAAGACTATATTTAGATATATACCTATTTACACAGTTACCATAAAAAGATTCGTCTACATGAAATTCCTCAAAATCTGAAGCTTTTAAGCAAAATAAGATGCAGCCTTCAAGCACGCAGAGACAAAATATGGTTTGTTTCAAGGTAATCATGAAGTAGCTTGGATATTGTTTCCTCTTTTATAAATACTACAACAATTTATACTGGAAAGGTCTCATTTATGATAATTAAATTTCTACCTTAACTTTAAAAAAAAAAAAAAGCCCACCACACACACAAAACTAATGTTTGAAAACTTAAATTGAGCCAAAACAAAAGTGCTAACCTGAAACAAAGCATAATGGCTTAATTCAATCTGTAACTCAACCTTTAGCAATGCACAAGTATCAAAAGCTGCCCTCCAAAATATAAATGCAAAATGTATTTATCAAATTACAGGTATGAAATTTACTCCAGTATACAAAAGAAACCTTACTAGGGCAATGATAACAAGCTTCCCTGCATTAATATCTTACATAATGCCAAAGAATCTTCATTATTTAATTATGTAAGCATAAATTTTCAACCCACTCATATTAATTTCTGCTCCAAGGATATGAAATATCTTGCAAACGTTTCAGGCCAAATGTCAAGAGAGACCTGTCAAGCTTCAAGTAGTAAGCCTCTTTCTTTTAATCTAATATATAAAAAAACCCCCAACATATCTGACTTTCTTTGCAAGACTCCATTATAAAAAATTCAGTATCATTAAAACAATATAGCATTTGTATAGGCAGTATTCTTTCTCTCCTGCTACACACACTTAGGCAAAACCACACAGCATTTCTGCTGTGATGTTTAGAATAGACCGATCAAGTCCAATTTTACACAACAAATTAAAGAGGATGGATAATGCACTTTCAAGGACTTCAGACAGTTTTCAAAATTAACCCAGTTGTGTAGAAATTTTGTTTGGTAACTTAACTTACTTTTAAATTCAATGTGACAAGATGCATAAACTTCCATTTTCTTCTTTTTAACAGGTTGTGTGCAACAGCTCAGACTGGATGACGCTTGGCAAAGATCTGCAATCACACTGTACCTACTTCACCACCACAAGCAGTAGAACACCTACAAGTATTCAAATTTCTATATAGTTGTAATTAGGGGAAGATCTGCTATGCTAAAAGGAAAGAAAATGAATTGTGAATGCTGGAAAATTTTCTTTCTACTGCAGTGTTCACAACTATAGATGTGAAAGTTTTCTACAGGAAATAACAAAGAACTCTGATTTACTGTAAATTAAAATATTTAGTAATTTTTAAGCACTACCTAATGAATTTAAGCTAGGAAAAGACAACCTACCAAAAAGCAGTATGAAAGTGTTGCAAATGAGGTTTTACAAAGCCCCAAGAACTCAAAAGAATTACCTAAACATAGACATCAAGTGCTATTTTTAGGCGTGGTGAAGCAGTCCCCCCATACAGTGCAGCTGCTCCTCCCGACGGGCATGGGTCTGCCATAACTCATGGCTCATGGCTGCCTGCTCTCTCTGGCCATCCTGGACACATTGGCATGTGCAGACTGGCACTAAATGCCATGTTTAGGCAACCAAATCAAGTCTTTGAAGCCTTATTGCTTTAGAGCATATATTTGGTAATGCAAGATTTACCTTTGCCAGGAGGCAAGATAATGTTTACACAGACACATCTCTAATTTTTCCACCCAGCAAAGTAACACACGCTGCTTTTCTATTTCCATTCAGTACCAACACTGAAAACACAAGTTTTAAGGGATGGATTTGGATATGTTTGTGTCTGGCAGGCAGAGGAAGGGTGAGGATGTCCTTCATCAGAAACCTGTTATCATCTGACACATTAAAAACTTCAATAAATGTAATTTAATCACTAAGAGTATAAAACCTAATGTGTGGTAAGAGGAAATTATGACAACTCCTTGACTGTTTCTTGCTGCCCATGGTGCTTGTACAGCAAATTACTGGCCATAAATAAGCCTGAAGGCTTTGACACGGCTATGCTCAGTGCCTGTACCTTTGTCACTAGATGGTTGTGTAATCATGATTTGGCTTCTCTCTGTACTCCTTTCAGCTGCTACCACCACCCATCCTACAAACTGCTACAGCAGTCCAAAATGCCTGCAAGAGAAAGTGAATGCTATCTTCCCCAGCAACCTCGCAAGAACTGCTTTGAAACAATTCAAAAGATTTCTCTTCCCCATCCCAAGAGCTCCACAGACACCCAAGGGTTAGCCAACACAGATTCCAGTAGAACACCACAAAACAACTGTTGGCTTTACCCCAAAGCTAAAGACAGAACAAAAATACAGGACTACTGTATTTTAAGATTCTGAATGAGTGATTTTTGTGTACGAAATTTCAAACTGCCACAACAAAGAGCTATGGTTCTTCCTAAAAAGTATATCCCATTTTTTGGAACACGTTACAATCTGATTTTACAAGAAAAATTATTATGCTATTATGTGATACAAGAGACTGCAGAAAATGCTGTGTTTATTCAAGCATAATCTTCCATCTCCTGCAACACAATGTCTAGTAAAAGAAAAAAACTTCGAAACTGTACTAATAGAGGCACTAACTATACCAATTTTCTTTCCCTCTGGTGTTCATTTCTATATGCTAAGAACTACAAGATAAAACAAAAAGGGTTGGGGTGGGTTTTTTTTTTTTTCAGAAGAGAACAAAGGGGAACAAAATCACCTCCTAACCACATGTTCATCATAAATAAAATTCATAACCTAGGACACTTATTTAAGCATCAAAGTCAGGACTGATATGCAGCAGCAGAATCAACTATAAAAGGCAGGAAACTATTTACCTTCACTCCACCTTATCTGGCATTAGTCAGCACTCTGAATTATTCACTTTGGTGCTTGCCTTTTCTTTTTTTAAGCACATTTGCAGATAAAGGCACTGACTGATAATCGTTCTGTGCCCTATGGATAGGACAAGCTGTCTTTCCTACATTTCATGTCCTAAAAAAAATAAATACAGAATTTGAGGGAGATAATTTAAGAATAAAACTAAATCCCCACATCTTTGAACACTGGAAACTGCTGTGGATTTGTTTTCTTCTCTTGAGATTGCTTCAGATTTAAAGTGATAGCATGAAGATTGACAGCTATATTAAGGTAGTATTTGATAATAAAGTGCTCAGAATTTCAGTTTCTGTGAAAGATCAACAAAAACACTTCAGCAAAATAATGTGATTCTCGATCAATAGTAAGAGTTGAAAGAAACACTAACATAGCCCTACAACAAAGCTGGTATGAAAACCAGCGTCCCCTAAAGCATTAGCCTCAAAACTTGTTTTTTACCACTCATTAACAAATACAGTTACAACCTTTCTCCTAATGTTCTTGGGAGCATCTATCAATGTATAAATATTTCATTGACTTTTGCATCATTTTAATTAACTCACAGCCCACAACAAGTCTTCTGGAATAAAACCTTTGCATCAGCAGAGAGCACAAATATTGGTACAGTCATGCAATACAACTGCTCCGAACAACCAAGACCAACACGCACTGAAGATGCACCAGAGCAGAGCTGGCCAGAAAAATTTCAACATTTAACTAAAATATACAAAGTCATTAAAAAATAAAGAAAATCTTGATCTTGCTTGAATTTTGTTTCTGATGCAGTTCAAATGGTAAAATTTCATTCCCTGCAACTCTGCTGCAGAGTTGTCTAGTATGTCTAGTAACTTCATATACTTAGATGAAGTTATATGACACAGCATGCACAATTTTTGATAAATAATAACCTCTTCTCTCACAGATCTTCCAAAAATAAATGGATTTGTGTTAAGTACTTGTTAAGAAGACTAGTTATCACAGGAAGGCACAAGATTAATTATGACTTATCTTCCAAGAAAAGTTTGAGCAGTACAGGAAAGTAAGGCACTGATCCAGCCTCTGAACAATGAGGAGGTGCTGAGTAAGGACAGAGGAAAAAGTGCGTGGTTCTGGAAGAAGAGACAGTTATGCATTTATACCACAGGATGGATAAATATTGTTAAACAGTCTTGATCCTGGTATTTACAGCCAGTTTTGTACTTCATTTTACAAGTGGAAGAGTTCCCTCTTAATGTGAGTGACATAAATAGTGCTATGGTACATACACCATACTCAAGAGTTGCAAAAAATACAAGAGAAACTGTATTTGCTTAAAAGCCACAAATCTCTATTGAAATAAAGAGACAACCTCATCTTAGAAATGCCATGCTCTTTATAGAGAGATTTTACACTCTTTGCAGTCAATTCAGGGAAAGATATAGCTGTGGCTCTGGAGTTCATCCCCATCAAAACTTTACAGATTCCCCATTAAAATGTTTCCAAGTCTTACTTACCTCCTGCAGTAAGCGCGAGGAGCACATATGCTGGCATCATCAAGTGCCAGCATCAGAGCGCTGGAACAAGAAGCATTCTGCACCTGCACTGTAGCCCTCCATAAGGATTTCCCTGGCTATCCCCAAAGCAGAAGAAATGGGCACACAGGGCCTATTTTCGTTCCCGTGAATGAAAAGGAAAAAGTTAAAGAGTCCCATCACCCCAGCTCAGGTGAGTGATGACAGATCATTGCAAAACCATGTGCTTCAACCCTCCTTTTTACAATGAATTCAAAAAATTAGAATCTTTGAGATCCTTGCTAGTGAAGAAGCATTAGAGCCCATCACCAGACTCTGCTGCTGCTCTGTTCCAAGCACCTTCACTCTTCCCCTGAACTACCTTCTACAGGACTCCCTTCTTAGTGAGAACAAACACAATTCAAAGGCAACCATCTCCAAGCTAAAACAATTTTGCAAATACCCACTGACACCTTCACTGGAGGCCTCATCATAATCCTGCTCACAGTTTACCTAGCATTCCACCCACTACAATGGATACTTAAACCTCTGAATAATTTTAAACATATGTAATTTGGAAAAAAAAATCTACTCATTTCTAGATTTACATGAAATCTTGGTTTGTATGAAACTCTTCTGGCCAGAGGCAATAAGTAGACTGAAATCAAACACAGTTGCAGTTTCTCTTTAATAAAAGCTCCTAAATCATCCTGCCATTAGCTATGAAAACAAGATCCTCAAGACAAAGTCAAATTTCTCAGTAACAAGCTGTTCTCTCTGTGCCAGATCTGACATTGTACCTTAAAGCCATCGTCTTGTGTCCAGAAGACTAGAAATGCTCACTAGCACCTTTTTACATTTTGGGCTTTTGTTTGGGTTTGGGTTTTTGGGTTTGTTTGTTTGTTTTGGGTTTGGTTTGGGTTTTTTTTGAGATAAAAGCTTCTCTTCCTTTGCACTTGAGCTTGAAGTGAACTAGCATAGAGCTGACACTCACATAAAATACTTACCACATCTTTAAATTAAAAAGGTGCTTTTTAAACTATCTTTTCTTAGAAACCAATAGCATAAAGAACACACATTACAGCACATTTTAGTACCAAATCTTTGAATATTCAAGACAAACAATCCCTATACATTTTTATGGCCAAAAAGTAACATGCCGGACAAACACGGAGTTCCTGACTGGAGATACAGTCAAACTAAAATGACTCCAAGAAATGTTACCATGAGCTTTTGTGTAACAGGGAAAGCCATGCATCTCCTTCAGCGTTCACAAGAACAGCCAAATCACTGATGCCAGCGCCCTAACCACGCTAACCAGTGCAAGGCCAGCCTCAGGCAGGGATTTACCTGCAGCACTACACACGCTGAGCAGCTACTGAGGGGCAGCTACAGAATGGCACATGATGCTGCACCAGGATTAGATCTGCTCAATATAGGACATTGCAGTCCAACAGTTAAAATCCAGAAAATTACTTCAAGTGAAAACTTGGGAAGTCCTCCTAAGAGAGAGCACACAATTCTATTGAGAGAGCAGTTTTTAATTATTCTTATAAACACACACCCTCCTCACCATTTATGTGCTGAGATATGGGTATTGGAAGTTATTAATTTTGTGGGTGATTTCACGTTAATTTAATTATTACTGAATCGTATGGAGTTAGTGAATGGGTATTTATTCCCCTCACTTAAAAATCTTTTAACAAAGCTTTCTGACAGTTCGGGTTTTATTGCCAAAAGTAGCTTTACAAGTATACAAAGTATAAATAACTAAAACATGCAAGTCCTATAAAGTTTGTTTCCATCACAGATCAATAACCCAGCTTCAGAAGTGAGAGCTAAACTTTCACTATCATACAGCTGTTACGAAGTGCAAGTCATTTGCACAGATTAAAAGTATATTAACTCACAGGCAAAATGACATAAATATTCAGATTTAATATGCCTTAAGTAATGTGCATAAAATACAACCACAGAACACTATCCCAAGAATTAAGTTTATTTTGATGTTCATGTTACTGCCCATACAAATATGAATTCTGTAATTAAAAAAAAAATAAATACTGCAGCCAGGTATTTCAGGCTTTATAAGCACACAAAGGCTTCTAGTCAGTCCCTTACAGTATGTAAAAGATAAGCATGTCTGAAAAATGTTAGACACTATTTAATCTTAAAAAAAATACTGAAAAGGTCTACTATTTTAGAAGAATTATTTTATAGTAATATAAATTTATAATAACTTTCCTGAGGCTTACTAGCATGTGCCACATATATTCACATGTAGATTGGCACTAATCTACCTTTAAGAAGAGAATCCTAAATTTACAATCCCAGCTACGCAAGACTTTTGACTAACACTGCACTTCACTATTTTACCACTAATCCATTATTTCTCTGTATTAAAAACATATGTCAGATTCTGGAGACAGATTAAGTAGTACCATCTAGAATATATGTTAAGTATCAGAAACAGATTACAGTGATGTGAATCTCTGCCAGACCACAAAGCATTACCAGAGCATAACTCCACTGAGGAGATACCAACCAGTTCTACAATATATGACTTTGAAGTACTATTCTTTTTCAGATGAAACACATTGTTCTTTTCCATCTCTAAAAGAAAAAAACACATTTAGTTTCCTTGTGTTTATTTTTAAATACTTGTTATCGAGTGCTTGAGAGAATTTCTTATGCAACATGAAACAGCAAATATTGCATAATGAAAATCACAGAAAAGCATCCAGAAGAGTTCAGGTCCACCCTTAAAAAAAAAAAAAAAAAGCTAAACTTTCATTCCTATCCAAACTGCCAACAGATTCACAGATTAAAACCCAGATCCTCAGCTGCAGCTAAAGAGCACTCCAGGATAAGACCACCTTTGTTCCTCAGCAGTGGTCCAAGCCATTGACATAAATTAGATTAGCCTGAACGGTAATCTGTGCCAGCTCCCCAAAGAAACCAAAACCGTCACAGCAGGTAGACACCAACACAAACATTTCCAGATTACATCCCCGTGCTGTTGAACATGAAGTACCACTTTGATACCTACGTCCCACTAAGGCACAGATTCATTTTTTGGTTAGTAGAACAAACCTACCAAACTCCTAGGCAGAATCGCTGTTTTCACTTGGTTAGTTTAGATGGGATACATAAAACTCAAGGCATTTGTTGCTTGTTTCCATCTCCATAACAACAGTATCATGGAATAAAGTCTCAGCTAAACTCTGCCACTAACTTTCCATTTAACTCTGAACTGAATCTCCCAAATAATTTTAAGTAAAAAAATCAAACCAAAACAAACCCACAAATGTAATCCTGTCACTGGCAAGCTATTTTCAAGTTTCTTTACAGAAAGCACAAAAAAACTACAAGATGCTGATGGCAGTGTCACAACTGTGTAATCTGCCGAGCCTTCATTTTACACAAAGTTTCTCTTTGTGGAAAATATATGCTACATTTTTTTTAATCAAATTTCAACATACTTGCAGAGTCTTAATGCAAAACGAGATTCCCTTCACTGTGGATGGTTTACAAGCAGAAACAAATTTATCCTCTGTCAAGGAGCTAAACACAGTGCTGGTTAGTGACTGCAAAATACACCAAATTTCCACAAATAGGTAAGGGCACTCAGCTGCAACAACACTGAAGTATTTCTGCAGAACTGTACTTTTGAGGGCCAGCAGACCTACAGGTAAGAAGGCCTTAACTTGTTCTTGAAGTGTTTCTCTCAGGCCTCCTAAATAATTTTCTCTACATTCTTTGAAAGCCTGTTAGCAACTTTTCTCCCCCCTCAAATTTCTTTTCAGATATGAAAAACCATAGTATTGAACGGCAAAACCTGTTTGCAGAACCTCAGCTTATGTCTCAGCAACCTTTTTTCTTTTTTTTTTTTTAAACAGTTCTTGCAGGGTGTTGATTCTTCGTTCTTTTCTTCCCTCAGTATTTCCTCACTATCATTGCTTGCAACACTTAGTGGTACATCTGTGAATTTAAATTTGTCTTGAGGTATACCAAGTGAAAAACGTTCCAGTCATTGCTTTAAGATGTTCTGTAACATATGTGTAACAGAAGCTGTCAAAAATTACAAGGCTGTCCTTCTAGGAGAATTTACAGGGTAATTTTTAACAACAGCTGAATTTCAAAAGACAGACCTCTAAATTATGTTAAAACTAATGAAGATCTGGGGTCTCAGAGTTTAGATTTGATGTAAGAGCAATGATGTTAAAATTTCTCATTGACATTGTGCTCATTTTCAATAGCTTCTAAAATGAAAGCCCTGCACTCAGTCATATCCCTTCAACAATTATGGTGAGCTAAAGTTTACGTATGCAAAATTGTGGCAGGGAAGGCTTGCTACTTCAGTAGGCTCAATTAATTGCTGCAAAAACAGACTTAACATGGAAAAGAGTATTGATCAGCAGCTCTGCCTTTCACCATAGTTAGAATGCGAAATAACCAAGTTAGTGGATCCAATACTGTACAAAGAAAAGATTGAAAATAAGCTGTACTATCTCTTTTACATAAAACCACAAGAATGATTAGTCACATTCCAGATATTTCTGGATTCCTGCAAGCTAGAGTAGCACTCACAGGCTGAGTCAGAATTGAGCTCTCCATCCTGCTCAGTATTGCATAAGCATATATAGACACATCACCAAAAGTTTACATTCTGACTTCTACTAAGAAACAAAGCTGACTGACCAGAAATACAAAACAAGTAAATCCCACTTACTGCATATACCATCACCATGGCTTTCAACATTCACAGAAGCTGTACTTAGGAAGAACTCTCAGTTAAAAAACAGAAAAGCATGCCCTTAGTCATTTTGTTTACAGTATCATAAAAGTATTGCTTACCAAGTCTGCTGCAAGGACTGCACTCAGTCAGGCTAATTTCCTACTACAGCCTTCAGCCAAGCCAAGCAAGAGAGTTATGGGCCTTGAATGATCTAAACTTTAAGTTTAGATATGCATGAAGAGCAGTCACAAGCTCCAAGGTGAAATACAGATTACCGGTACCTGAAGTTGTCCCTAATTCCACATCTGAGATGTGCAACTTGTCCCCATTCAGGTCCTGACTAAGCTATCCAGTTCCCACAGATCACATCTGGCCAATTCGTAACATGCAGAATTACACGTTCCTGCTGTAGGGGTGATCATTTTGCTATACTCAGATACTCAGCATTTGTTTTTTGTGCCTCAGCCCTGCTGGAACCTGCCAGCAGCTACCGCTGGCTTCCCAGCATTCCAAGTAAGGGAGGAGTTAAATGTCCTTCAGTACACATCCCCTCCAGCATTTCATAGAGTAAAACAACAAAAGTGGAGAGAAACCAATTCAGGTAACAATAACAACAAGGGTGGGTGGCAGGAAGGAAGAAACAGTTTATACTGCCAGCCTACGCTTCCATCTGAAATACAGTGCTGCACCAAGGCCCAGCATAAATATCAATCATTATCTCATCCACAGGTTACAGCTGTTCATCCCTGAAGAAAATGAGATGAAGGACATGCAAACATTGTTTCGGAGTATGTTTAATGTGTTAGGATGCTGTGGAATTTCCACTACAGTGTCATACATAACAATGCCAGTCATTACTAAGTTATTTCTGTTTGGTTATTAGATAAATAGGCAAGACATTTTTTAATCTGTGGAAGAAAAATGGTGGGTAGGTGGGGGAATTGATAAATACAAATAATTTTGTAATATATCCAAATACATACATTCAGCATCAGCTTTGACAAGCTTTGACAAGTTTATCCCTGGCCACTGCTGCAGATAAGAGAAGGAGGTTCTTCATCTCGTTACAAGAAACACTGCAATATGCTACAAAGCCTGGCTCAATATGTAACCAGTGAGGAAGGAGCTTCTTCAAACTCTTCTTTCTGACACAGATCTCACCAATTCCTCCTCCAAAAGGAGGCAAAAAAACCCAAAACAAAACACTGAGAATGACAAAGGATAGGATACTCCTATCCTTTCCAATCAGCAAACAGTGAAAAATCAAAAAAAGGAAAGAAAAAATATCCATACAGAAAAACCCGATAAGCTATTTTTATCTTAGAATGTAATGAATTGGAACTTTCAACACGGGAGGTACAAAACCACAGAGAAATAATTAGAACTTTATTATTAAAAAAAAAACACATAAGGGACTAATTTAGGACTATATGCACAAAGGCTACTAGGGATACAACAATTTTCAAAACCAGGAAAAAAGTTCTACTAAGAGCAAAAGGAAAAGCAGTTAAAACAGAGGAAAAGAGACGCATAACTTCTTACATTTTGTTCTGATACATTCAAATGCTATGAGTGAACGAATATTTTCTTTTTACGTTCCAACCATATTATAATGATACTGCACTTACTATTCTTAAATTAAAGAATTGTTTAGACTGATGGACAACAAAACTCAGCTATCATATAACCAGCTACTCCTTTTGAGTCCCTCCGGTTTGAACCTTGCTCCTGGATGCCAAGATTCCCCTGCTGTTGTAGCATCAGTTACACGTCCACCATTAAGCTGTTCATCACCACCTATGCTAAATTTCCTAAAAAAGAACACACCCATACACATTTGACTAAAGACGCTGACACTAACAAGGTGTGAACCGAGCAGTGTTTCTATTTGTTATTCTTCTTCCACCTGCTGCCCCCTTCCAACACTATCCATGTATAGAAGTGGTTTAGACCACAGACTCCATCCTCTTGCATGTCTGCAAAAGTCTCGTACTAAACATTCAGTTTTACAAAAAATAATCTCTCCCATATCACTTACATCTCTTAAGTATAGTGTATGGATTCAATAGCTGTGCATAATAAAATTGAAAACCTTTAACTGTTTGATAGATTTCAATGTCCTGCTGTTTATCCAATTCAAAAAAAAAAAAAAACCACCACCAAAAAAACCAAACCCAAACCAACCAAACAAAAAACCCACCATGAGCCAAAGGCATAACTCCCAGTTACTACTCAGGCAGAGAAAGACTTCATATCCTAGAGGGCACTCAAAGAACTGCCCAGGAACAAAGTGCTGGCAGAGCCTTTTCATACCTACATAAAATGCACTGATATAGGAAAACAGCAGACACTGTAATACTTTTCAGTCATACAGGCCCCTTACTGTGAAGTTCTAAGATCCCTGAAGAATTGTATCTGTAAGGAGAAGTATCACAGGCACACAGAATACAGAAACGCAGCTTCCCAGATTCTCGTGGTAACTTCACTGAAATAAAGGGGATTATTCAATTGAGTAATAACTTCTGGACTGAGTGTAGGTTATTCATAGCTTGTTTTAAAGTAGTGAGCTACAGTGTTTAAACAAATACCAAACCATTTTCATTTGGCCCGCTCAAAAAAACCAGTCTGCTAAACTCCACAAGTCCATAAATCACTCCATGTCTCTTTATTATTACAAAAGAAATACAACTTGCAAACAGCCCTGCTGTTACTCACAGTCAAACTCTAGCTGCTACCAAACGGTAAAACTGATAAATTACCTGATGAAATTATTGAACATATTCAGAGATGCCCTGTCGCTGCTACAATCGCCAGTGCTTATGTGAAAAATTAAACAAAATTAGGCTCTAGATATGGAGTACAGTCTTCAACCACTGCCCCATACATGTCTAGTCCTAATTAAGTTAATGGAACTACTCAAGTAGAGAGGTCAGTATTAGCAGGTTTCATTCCAGAAGTGGAGTTTTAACCTGTAAGTAACACACATCGCTAAGGAATAATGCACCACAAACTTACAACACCTGGAACATGGTGTGTCACTATCCAACTTATTAGTGGAATGCAAATGATAAAGTACAGTGTAAATTATTTAAGAAGTGATGTTGAAATGGGTAGCTGGTAAAATCTGCTGTAGTTCTGGAAAGAAGTCAACGTCAGAGAAAAAGAGGCTGGATCGAACTATGCCTCAAAGAAGTACAAAGCCTTCTGAAGATTTGATAATTTACTATGAATTTATGTATAGCAGATCCTTCTCAAAGGTGGGACAGGAAGACAAATTAACACATTTTTAAGCAGCAGCAATTCTAATAGTTTTATTATTAGTATTATTATGAGAGGGTTAGTTCATGAATCTGACATAAACAGTTTGAAACATAATTATTATAACACTTAAGTAACTCACAGCAGATTTACTAAGTGTGATGGAGTCTTCATAACATGACACTACATCACACCGATGCCAACTCCTACAGAGATGGGAAATCATTTTTTTGGTAAATGCAAATTACACAGTGGGCGGATAGGAGAAATGCAAACTGCAAAATCTTACACTAAATAAAAACATATATAAACAAGGTGACAGCCTGGTAAGTGCTCCTCTTTAAAGAGCAATCAAATAATAATCCCATTTTCTTTCCAGAAAAAGGTCCTTTGAAATAAGGAGAATGGTGGCAAAAGAAGACCCCAAATGAGTTTCCAAGTGCTCTTTTTACAAAGTAATATTCATTATCTGTACTTGTATTTCTACGACGCACTTCAGACTTTCAGAGAGAAGCTGCAGCTAATAATGCAGAAACCCAACAAAACGATCCTAAGACAGACCAGAATGTGTCTATTTATTCAGTTAAATTCTACCCACATCGGTAACATCTTCATTCAAATGTTTTTGTAATGACTCAGTATTTAAACATTACTGTGTATAACAAGCTCCTTCCTGATTTGAAGAAACAGAGCATCGCTAGGCCTAGCTATTCCCATCAGTGGTATTCTCATTACATCATAGCAGAATGAAATAGTTTTCATAGAAACAACATAGTATTTTACCTAGCTTAAAATTGGTGTATTTTGCATAAAATGTCAAACGTCAAACATTCCAAGCCTAGTGGCAGCAGGCAGGCAGGACCCAGAGGTATGGTAGTGTGGAGGTGTCAGCACACTCAGCCTGGGGCGAGAGGCAAGAGGGGTGCTTCATGCCACCCATCAAGGGACTCCTCCAGGCAATATAAAAAGCAGCACTAAGAGATTTGCATCTAACCCTCCACAGCTAAGGAGAGGATTTCTGTGAACAGAACAGGCTAAGGATTTCTGTGATATAAGAGAGAGGGTTTCTGTGATGCAACAGCCAAAGAGACCCTAAAAACAAATATATGAAAAATAATTGAAAGGGTTTAAAGTCAGAGGCAGTAGTCTCCTCACCATCCTTTTCTTCTGGAGGAAAAATTCATTTATAGTGTTTGAAACAGGCAGAGGGGGAAAGAAAAAAAAAATGTGAGCTTAAAACCATGTTTATTCATCCTCTCTATCTTACTGTTTCTGCTTTTTTTGGCAGAAGTCACTCATTTTGACAGCAGTACAAAAGCTGTGAAGGAAACACTGAAAGTAAGCAACTAAAGGATACCATTATTTCAACAGCCCATTCGTCATACATATGCACCATTAATTGTATGTCGATGGCTGAAACAAGGGCTACTCGGTTTTATTGTTATCACTACCGGGGCAGGTTTTACTCGTAAAACAGAACTTTATCCTGGAGAGAGAAAAAAAAAAAAAAAAAAAAAAAAAGCAGGGACAAGCCTGCTGCTTTTAAAAAAAAGTACCCTTAAGTGTAAACAGTCGTGGGGAGATACGTGAAAATATTCTGCTGTAAGAATAAAGATCCAACGTATCAAACTGCAGCCACAACTTTTTTTTTTCCCATTGATTTATGGAACTGTATACAAATGGGGAAAGTCATGCTGAACGAAAGATTACTTAGCAGACCTGATTCACCCTCCCTTCCTCATGCCCTGCTATACTTTCCTATTTTAAGTGCACCGAGGCGAGTATTCAACGCAGGCTGAAGTACAGTCCGCCATAAGAAGTACTAGGAGTGCCCTTGAAAAACGTCCAGATTGCAGCTAGTGCACAAAGGACCTCGCTATGTAAATAAGTGCATGAGAATTTCGCTCTCGCTCTTGACCCGGCAGCAAGCGAAGGGATTAACTTCCCATCAACATCGGAAGACAAAGCGTCGGGTAAGAAACGAAGCGAAGTTTGAGGGATGAAAAGGAAGAAGGCTGAGACTAAATTTCAGGTGGTTTAGAAAGAAAGAAAGGAAAAAAAAAAAAAACCCACCGGCTCGAGCAAATAATTTGGAACGCTCTGCTTCGTGTTTCTCTCTCTCCCCCCCCCCCCCCCCCGCGAAAAAAACAACAAAAAACCCCAAATCCCAAACGCTCGGCAGAGCTGAAGAGCGAAACGAGCAGGAGCAGTCGGATGGGATCTGCCGTAGGTAAGGGAAAGCAGCCACCCCCCCTCGCCTCCCTGCGCGGCGGGCGACGCTGCGGATTCCCCACTCCCCTACCAAAAAGCGAAGCAGAACCAGCGGGCTGTGTGTGCATTAGCTGGGAACTTTTTGTTCCTTAAATGTGTAACCGGGATCTTTTTTTATTTTCCCTTCCCACGCCCCTCTTCTTTCCATCTTCTCTGCCAAAACAGGCCGAAATAAACGTTATTCCGTAGCGATACTATTAAATAAGGAGTGCAAGGCTTACCATATCAGCTGGAACGCTGCTGGACATCTTGATGATACCTTAAATGGCTTAAAATCAACTTTAAAACAAAAAAAAAAAAAAGCACCAAGAAGAGCCCGCTGGAGATCTTCAAGGAGGAAAACCGATGTCAGCGTCGGAGGCAGCAACTTCCACGTCCCCCAGCGTGCGGGCTTTTTCCCCCTCTCTCTCCCTCTTCCTTCTCTCCCAGCCTTGACAAATGACGACGGGATGATTCACGGGATAATGGTGCGTCCGAGTCACCTCCTCAGTCAGCGCAGGCGACCCGGGCGCGCAGGCAGGCAGGCAGGACCTCGCTCCTGCCCTCGGCGGCGGGGCAGGGAGGCGG
>NW_009258484.1:4728990-4753281 GCF_000687185.1 Egretta garzetta | reverse complement strand
GACAAGGGGTAATGGTTTTAAACTAAACCAGGGTAGGTTTAGACTAGATATAAGGAAGAAATTCTTTACAAAGAGGGTAGTGAAACACTGGAACAGGTTGCCCAGAGAGGTAGTGGAGCCCCCATCCCTGGAAGCATTCAAGGCCAGGTTGGATGGGGCTCTGGGCAGCCTGATCTAGTTAGCGGTGTCCCTGCTCACTGCAGGGGGTTGGGCTAGATGACCTCTAGGGGTCCCTTCCAACCCAAAACATTCTATGATTCTATGATCTCCATAGATCCCATTCCCAACGAGTGGGCTGTGGGCTGTACTCTTGGACAGCTTCCAAAGAAAAAAAAAGGGGGGGGGGAGGGGGAATTTTTATTTTATTGGTTTGGGGTGTTTTATTTTTTTGCACCCCAGATCCGCAAGTCTGAGCCTGTGCAGCATTCCTTTGTATTTCTCATTTCTTACATTATTTTTTTTACAGTTTGAAATATTAAGGTTTTTTTTTTTTTTCCCCAAACTGTGTAGTTCTGTTAATGAAAAAAGCTCCTGTAAGATTCATGGTGGAAACAATGACCTCCAACTTGGAAACATCTGCAGAAGGGGCACTTGGTGTGTAAAATGTCACCTTCAGAAGCCATCCTGGTTTGTTACAGCACCGCCTTATCCGAAATGGTGTCCATAGCGGGTTTTTTTATCCCTTATTCCAGGCTGCTCACAGGTACCAGTGTTCAACAAAGAAAGGCTGTGCCTGGTGAAAAATGCGTCCCACCCCGAAGACACAAAAAAATCCTACACGAGGTCCAGATCTATTGAAGAATGAGCAGGCCTTTTGAGAGGGGTGTGGAGAGACACATTCATAAGCCGCTACTGCAAGATTGTCCAAGAAAAAAAAAAATACCAAGAAAATCAAGTAGATGGAGCTTGTGACAGATGCAGCCTGGTTCCTTTGGGGACAGAACTCATGTAAAACCACAGGAAATTAAGGCAGAGTTGTTCCCTTTAATACTGAAAGTTTGAGGCTGCCTTTCTTCCCTATGAGTCCATGCAGCAAAGGCAACCCCTGGCAAGACACTGCCCCTTACAGGGTTTATAATTCTTTTCTTCATACTCTGCTCCAAAATAGCATGAAGATACCAACTTCAGAAGACAGATTTGACAGCAAGCACCCCTGTCTGATGCCTAGGAGAAGAGTTTGGGGCCAGCAGAAGTGGCCCCACTCGCGTGATCTCTGTGAGGATCCCATGCTGTCACACGTGTGACTTAAGGCACGTCATCCTCTGGTCAGCCGAGTTTGCTCAGCGAGTACATTTTTGGGAGGTATCTCTCACAAGGAGAAGAGGCTGAGAGCTGGGACTGTTCAGCCCCGGGGAAGAGAGGGCTTGAGGGGTTCTCACCAGTGTAAGTGCCCTGTGGGAAGGAATGAAGAAGAGGGATCCAGGCTGACTGCCACTGACAGGACAAGAGGCAATGGGGACAAAATAAAAAACAGTAAATTCAATCTGAACATAGGAAAATACTTTTTTTTTACTGTTAGGGTGACCAAACACTAGCACTGGTTGCCCAAAGCGGTTGTGGAGCCTCCGTCTGTGGAGATACTCAAAACCCAACTGGACACGGTCATGGACAACCTGCTCCGGCTGACCCTGCTTGAGCAGGGGTTGGAGTAGATGACCTCCAGAGGTCCTTTCCAACCCAAACGATGCTGTGACTGTGACTCTCCCCGATAAATGGTTGTATAGCCACCTTGTAGCATCATCCCCAATCTCAGGCAGGTCTTCTAGACCCCAGCAGAATAAAAAGGCTTGTGTTTGTGGGAGTATTAGCATATTGTTGAAGCATTGCTTGCTTTTTCTCCAATCGAGTAACTTTGAGAGACAGAAAAGGGTTCCTCATTCTTTTTTTTTTTTTTTTTGTAAAGTATCTAAATAATAATACTCATAGATGAAGGTCCAAGGGATGAGCCCTGAAGGCTGTCTCTCCATCCTAAATCATATGCATTCCTGGGCACATATGACTTTCTGGTTGAATCAGTGACAGACTGAAGAATTATAAATAGATCTTGCTGAACAGAGTTTATACTTAGAATGTTATTAATGTGGGCTTTGCCCTGAAAAAAAAAAACAACCACCAACTTACATACAAGAGCTTAAGTTTAAACAGGCTCTTGAGATCCGCTCCAAGGCCATCCTGCAGACCAGTCCTTCACTCCATGCAGACAGCAGCCCTGTACAGGTGCCTCAAGGTGATCTCAAGGTAATTTAGGAGGTGCCCTGCCCATGCCCTCCCCACTAGCACTCTCACCAGAGGGGTGGGAGAATAGGCGCCGTGTCTGCTTTTCAGGCACTGCAACTCACAGCCGTCTCCTCATGTAAACTGAAATTGGTGGCAACTCAAAATGATGTCCTTGGCCGTGCTGTGACAGCTGAGGGGAAGATGCATGGCCCTTCCCACCTCCTCTGCTGCAAGGAGGCAGGGCAGACAGCAGGGCTTCGTAATTGTGGTGGTGAATTGCCAAAGGTTATATGGAAATACCCTTCGATTGAGCATCAAGAAGTCCATGTGCTCAAGCACATCAGGAAAGCAAGAACACCAACAAGCACAGGCAAACTGGATGAGGGGTCAGCAAGGCAAGCAGCAGCAGGGCTCATCTGCTGCGTTGGAGATGGCTTTTTAAAATTATTTAGATGGATGAGCTCATCTGTGGCGCATAAAGATAAGCACGTCCATGGGACAAAACCATTGGAGAGAATGCAGAAGACACGGAGCCTAAATCAGCATGTTTCTATGGGATTTGCTTTCTTGCCTCTGGTTTAACAGTCCATTAAAAGGAAGGATCATGCATTTCATGTTGGTGAAGCAGTGGCGTACAGGAGGAGTCAGGGGACTGTCCTTGCTGCTTCATGTACGCACTCAGGTTGGTCAACTTTTCTGCCAAGTATTGTATAAATGAGGATCAGCTTCTCTCCTTGACACACAGCTGTGCTGTCCAAGAGACGGCAAGGAGAATTAGCTTTTTTTATTCTTATTATTACATATTTGAATCTACAGTTATGGCTGCACTGTCTTAGGCACAGCATATACAAGCACACATCAAGAGTTTCTGTCCTGAAAGGTTCATAGTACCAGGTTTACTCTACGGTTGACATTTATATCACATTTTTTTCCGCCCAGCTCTCAGCTGTGATGACACAACACAAACAAATGGAGCATCCAGGACAGCTGGTACGTGCTGGAGATCATTTTAGGATGATTGTCTGCTGGGCAAATGAATAAAAAAAGTTGCTGCACGATGATCCTGGTAGAAGTTGTACTACATATGGCGAAAGGAATAAATCCCACCAGTTTCATGGAGGTGAGCTCATGTATTTGAAATGCAGCGTGGTCAAATACAAAACAGAAAAAGATCTTTTCTCTTTGGCCTGTGTTAAGAAAGGCTGTTATGATAGCATTCATTTCACATTCGCCCAGAGAGGAAATGAGAGCTGTGGTCAGCAGTAGTCGGCTGGAACAAGGGACCCTGCAAAAGCGTTGCTGCCGGCTGCATCTGGGATCAGCTTGCAGCTAAACCCTGAACAAGTGCTACAGGCATACACACCTGAAAACAAATCTTTCCCACATCCAAGGAACAAGCAAAAAGGGAAGTGCTGTTTGAGAGGAGTGCTAGCAACATAGAGAGCTGAAAGGGCTATTCTGCTTGTGGGACCTAATCCTGTACTCACATTCACAAATCTTACTTCCCTTAAACCTCCCTTGCAGAACTGTCATGTGAATTTAGCCGTCCAGGTACGAAATCATTCATCGTCATTACTTTGGCAATTTGTGGGGGAAAATGATAAAGTATACGCCTGATATTTTGCTCCTCATTTGAAAAGTAGGACATGGCATGAGTAAATAAGTAGAATTTTGCCACGCTGTATTCTCTGTGAGAAGAATTGTGCCAGTTTTCTACTAGGTAGGTTGGGCTGTGGTTTTAGTGTTTCATGGCCATCAGTACTAGTTGAAACCTGACTCTGTACTGAGACGTGCTTAATAGAATAAAAGGACTGTTATTCTAAATCAGATTGGTAGTCCAGCCAATGCAATGTCCTGTGGCCAGCAGTGGCCAGCATCAAAGGCTTCAGAGTAAGACACACAAACCCCCACAATGGACAGTCATGTTCTAATCTTCGTATTTATTAGGTTTCCACCGCTGCCAAGGCTACCAGAGAGGCTGGTTTATGCCCTGAAGCACAAAACTTCATGTTCTTTGTGGCCTTATTGGCAGAATAACCCATCAATAACATGTAAGACCAATTGCCATTTTGTAAAAGAGCAGTGCTCTCTCCCAATAGTTGTTATTGCTAGGGTTGGAGACCACGTCAAACCTACGCTCCAAGACAGACATTAAAAGCTTTCAGCCCCGTACTGTGCTCCAGCATTTTCCCGCTGAGGCAGGCTGTGAACGGGAGCATCTTCAGGAGAAGGAACACACCACCAGGGAGTTTTTTTTAAGTCAAGAACATCCATCCATTGCTTCTGATTTCTCTCCAGATTTTCAGAGCAGCCTGAAAAGGTGAAAGGCTCCTGAGACAAAGGGTTTAATTCTCCGGGATTTGGCCATGGGACAGATCAGGATTCTTTCCCTCTCTGGCAGCCACAGAGGCAAGATATTGAGCAAGGAACACACAAGGCAAGTCAACAGGATACTTTTAACACCCTTGTAGAAACACATAACCATTTTTTTAACTCTTACGGAGCCAAGTCTGCATTGAACTCAGTGTGACTTGGTCCTGTTGAATTCGGGCCCCTTACAAGGGAGCGTTCAGGCAAAAAGCTGCACTGGAAATGAGGGCTGGATCCTGCAGCGTGCTTGCTACCCGCTGTCGGCTCCCACGCGCTGTCAGGTTCTAGTGCTGGCCTCTGTAAAAACCTCACATTTTGTGTTTTCAGATATTTTTTTCATACTAAACCAATCCCTTTCCCTTTGGAAGAACACTGTTTTTTGCCTGCTTGCTGCTTCTTTGTCAAGTATGTGGGCCCTACCAGCCCCTCCATCGATGCTGGCAGAATTCTGGGAGTAGCATTTAGCAGTCCTCACCTGCCTGAAAGCCAGCAGGGATGCTACAAAAGGACCTCTGGGGGTTTGTAGAGTTTCTAATACACACTACTGGCCAGAATTGTGGTTTATTTATTTACTTTTTAAGTTACTCATCAGACCAATCTTCCTGGAAAATAAAAATGCACAGCTATTTAAAGCAACTCACATCGTGCCCCTTATTTCCCCCATACGCTTTAAGGATTTATTTCCCCCCCGCCCCCTTCATGTTTGCAGTACCTGTGTGCAAATACAAGGCGATAGGAAACGACCAAGTGATACCGAGTGCCAGGGCTTATTCCTGACCTTCCTGATGCACCTGAGCTGGGCAGGAACCGTGCTCTGCCAATCTAATGGGCGTAGCAGAGATATGACATAGTGGTGTTACAGGCACTGATGTCATAAATTATGTCAGGGAACGCCTAGGAGCGAGGGTGAAGGTTAGTAGAGGAGGGTACGAAGGTGGAATAAGGAGAAGGAAAGACTAACACGAATAGGAAGAAGAAATCCCTGGGCATGTTTTACAGAGTGCTCAAATCACCAGCGTTCTTGAGGTGGTTTAATTATCCGTACATCTAGGAATGAACAGATATATCTGTCCAGCCTGTACAGAAAAATAACCCTGACACCAACTGGAAGAAGTTCCTTATTTTATAATAGATAAGAAACAGGAAAGAGAAGTTTTAGCAGAGAAGCATCCATCCTGGATCAGCTTCCTGACAGCAAGGAGGAACTAAGGGGAACACTGAAATAACGCTCAAGCTCTGAACTTGAAACTTGCATTTAGCAAAGGATTTACAAAACATAGCACTAAAATGCTCTTTAATATCAGAAAATCAAATATGTGGGGATTAAAAAGTCCTGTACAACTGGTCATAAGGTTTGTGGTGGCAAAAATTATTAATATTTGCCAGAGAAGAGGGAGGTCAAAGGTCCCCAAAAGCGCCATATCAAATTAAATGACAGCTCTGCAGAAAAAGGAACAAGAATCTGTGACTTTGGGGAATGGCTGTTGCAAAACTCAATGTTGCAAAAGAAATTGTCTAGAAAGTAATTGAAGAAAAATACAGAGTTAATGTTCAAGAGAGGACAGTAAAAGAGCACGAGAAATCGCTCTCAGTCCAACCAAGGATGTAAAAGGAAAATGGATTTATAGAACTGTTAAATATGAGAGCTGAAGCTCAAATTGCTTGTTGGTGCTACCAGAATCCCAGTCTTCATTTACGCCTTGCAGGAGCCCCTGCAGCCCAAGGCTGCATGTAGCCTATTAGCTGCACGGGGGAAAACTCAGCGGGCGCCCTGGAGTGCTGGCTGCGTTTTATCATCCCTCTGTCCTGCTGACTACAGCAGGTTATTTTTTACATTATCAGGCTGCTAGGTTCATTTATTTATTTTTATTTTTTTTACTGTAAGGGTCTGCAGTGGGAAGCTAAACATTAGCAAGCTCCCATTATAGCTCATATTTACTATTTATAAAATGAGTACTAAAAATACTAAACTGACGTAAGAAATCATTCTTGCTCGTTTGATTTTTGTGTCTGTCATCTACACTGTGTTAGAACTCTTCAGGATTTTTAGTTTAAGGATCACAGAATCACAGAATGGCAGGGGTTGGAAGGGACCTCTGGAGATCATCTAGTCCATATCTTTGTATGTCTGTAATTCATGATCTTCATTACGTCTGTAGTTTAAGGCTGTTACTTATATGCATATGCATGTGTATATATACATAAACATATGTTTCTATAGGCTCTAAATCTATATGTACACATGCGTATTAATTCTCTGAACATTTTTTAAATTAACTGTAGCACTCAGGTTACCCTCAAATCTGATTGTACGCTACTTGAACTGAAACAAAAACCCATCTCGGAATTTGCGCTGAGGAGATAATTGTTGTTTACATACATTATGTCAATGTAATATAACGTTTCATCTGCCTTATTTTCTATCATTCATTAGTCTCCAAACCAGAAACAACATCTGAATGAAGCAGTGTCTAGAAATGCTATTTTTAATTGGCTAAAGAAATTGCTTGACCTTTGGTAACTCGTTACTGTTGCTGGGGGGACTCTCCATGAGCATTGTTTAAACATAACGGGACAATAGTCTCATGTCATCTATAGGATATGGAGACACCACAGTTTTGTGTTTCTTTTACTTTATTACTATACATGCGAGGCACAATCGACAAAGACTTCCTGAGGATGAATGTTGTCAGTATATGAAACACTGAATAACTGCTTTTTGTTTTGCTGAATGGTCCCCTTTCTTTCAGATTTAAAGGGGAAAATACAGAAAAAATAGCTCTGGGGAATGGAGTCTTGTATATAGGATTTTCTTTTTTTTAACAGAGAGACTTTGGGCTGCGTTGAGATCTTACATTAATTTTATATGAGTTTGACTCCATTGACGTAATCTCAATGATTCCTGGTTTATAATAAGGTGAGAGGGGGACTGGGCAAATTAATAGGAGACGGAATTCCATGTGACTTCCAAGCTCACAGTCACCTGGGTCCTGAATGCTGCCAGTGTTGGGATTGATTTTTTTTTTCTTTTTTCACTCATCATGAGCATAAAACCCAAGAGGGCCTGATTTAATTCTAGTCTCCCTTTCTCATCCCAGTCCCAAGGCCTGTGTGGACAGTAAGAGGTGCTTGTGTACTATAGGTGACAGCTCGCAAAATAGCCAGCACTAAAAATCATCTAATTGGTTTACTGTCAGCAAGAGAGCAGTAGAGTCTGAAAGGCTGAGTGGACAGGTTTTTTATCATGTTTGAGTTTGTTCTGTGTATGCGTAGTTGCTGTTAAACAGCTTTATTAGTTTTCATTCATTTTAGTTTTATTAAAATGATTTTAGTTAAAAGTTAAATGAAAGGAGAATTTTTCAGACACATCAATCTCACTTATGCTCACTTATGTTGCATCTGTCATTGGCAATGGGCTGGTGCCTTGGGTGCCAGCTGCGGGCACAACAAATGAATGAGAAGCGATAGCGTCGATGTTTGTCCATGTGCAAAAACTTATGCCGCGTTTTCAGATTGCCTTTATCAGATGCTAAGGATGGGAATCAACTCACTTAAATTTAGTCCTCTAAAAATATTGGATATCTTATCTAAGCTACTTGTCTGACCTCCATCTGTCATCAGTGGAGCAAGGTATGTCCACCACCTCGACCTCATAGATGAGACGATTAACTTCACTCTAATCTCTTAACTCTTCACTATTAAAAAAGCCTGCACAATTAGTTTAGATGAGATGCTTAATTTTTATACAGCTGAAGATAACGATGGTGAATCTCTCTCCGATCTCTTCCACTTCTCCCCACCAACACCGTGGTTTCAGCTCCACACACTGCGTAGCTGCAAAGTTAACCATGTTTTGTTGCTCAGGGCTGTTCCGCACCAACCCACCCAGACCTTGGCATTGTTTGTGTTCCAGAGGGCTGAGATCCGACGCCAGGGATGCTGCAAACATTTATACGGCACCTTCAGCACGAAAGCGGTACCGCTGTGGCTGGAGTCAGTGGGCACAGGCTGAATGAATTCCTTAAGAGCAAGGAGAACTAGTTACGTGCTTAAGCAGGTGCATAAACTTTGGCAGGATCAAGGCTTAAATAATAATCACCTCGAGGCAAAAAAAATGTTCTTCTTTTGTTTCCTCTGCAGCACAAAACTTGCTATTGTCCCTTAATTAACTCGGTTTTCAAACATGAATGATGTAGTAACTTTGGAAGCATTACAATCATGGCATCACTTAAAACACCTCGGTGCTCTCCTGAGGGAGGTGAGAAGGTTACGGGCTGGCTGTTCTGCTAAATGAGGCTACTCAGCCATCGCAGCGTGCGCTTTGGAGTCTGCGACGCCAAGTCCTTGGGGCACAGCCTGGCTGCTGTTAAACTATATGGGCAGAATCCCACTGCCCAGCTGAGAGTTGCACCAGGTCTGAAAAACTTTCCTTTTTCCAGAAGGATCCTTATACAGGACACAGAGGACACAGTGAGGGAGCTGATCATTAAAGGCTTGTTGAAAGGGAACAAGAAGAGGACATGAAAGCTTGGAGAAAACATGTCTGGATCTCTTTTTTCATAGCTTTAATATGGCATGTAACGCGTATCCTCTCTAGTTTGCCGTTGCAGATTTCTTTGTAGATGCAGCAAGAGGTAGTTCTTAGAGACTGGCTACACAGAATATTACAGAATATTTTCAAGAATATTAAAAATGCCACCAAACAAAGATCCTGTTCACTTTCCCTGCCCTTTCTGTGACAAATGACTGCAGTAAAAATGAACTCCCGCTTTTTCTTATTTATGAAACACCTCTTCCCCTTTGTATGAAAAACTAATTTTCCCATGCTTTAGAAAGTGTATAAGTGGCAGTTGGAAAAGCGGGCGAAAGCTGTATATTAGAGTAGAGGAACAAGGCAAGTACTGAAAAACAAAAAGCTATTCAGTATTTTTTTTCCCCTCAAAGAAAAGGAATGAAAACTGTCATCAGACTGAATTGTTCTATTCCTGATTACTGTGTGTACCATGATGAAACAAAAAATGCATTTCCATTTTAGCTTTCGCAGGCAATATATGCCCGCAAACCTTTTGACAAAGAACTGATTTTCAAAGCAGCACATTTCTGTAGGCTGTCAGTGATCCAGCAGAGCTCTCACGCTGCTTTGACTTTTCCAGCTCCTGAGAGTATCAGACTTTTACAATTCTTCCTAGGATCCCAGGAAATTTAATAATATAGTCAAACTTCTCCATAGATTGATTTTGGATTTACAAGGCTCCTGGCTGCTTGCTTGCACAGATGTAACCAACGGGCAGAATCCACACATCAGTCTTGAAAAAAAAAACCTCATTTAGACAAAATAGATTTTACCCATCAGCCTCTCCACAACTGAGATTGGCAATGTATCACGCTTGGCCATAAACATTTCTTCAGGAAGGAACTGGTCTTAAATAAGCCAGTTTAAATAAGATCAGCAAAACCATCTCCAGTAATACCATCTGGTGACTCTTAATCACATCCGAGCTTAGAATGTTGCGAATATGAGTCAGGTTAAAAAATACATAAGAAAAACAGTCTGAGCATGGAAATGCAAGAGTATTAAGTTCAAGTAGCTTGCAGCCTGTAGGATGGAGGAGAGCAATAAAGAGGAACACATAACTAAGCAATTCATAAACTCAGGGACAAAGGCAATACATTCTCATTAAAACACAGCCATTTACCAACACTACGCTGCCTACTCTTACGTCTGATTTCGGCTTAGTCCTTATGTACTGCCCAGGTACTAACACAGGTACAGAGTTGAAAGATTAGCACGGAGTTGAGCATCATGTGTTTGGCATCATCTCACCAGCACCGAACCGTCACTTCCCTGCCTGGTGATCTGTGGCAGCGGTGTTTCAGCCCTCCTGAAATCATACAAGAACCCATGAGACCGACCGTTGCATCTTCTGTATTTTCTAAACCATTGGCCATATCTTATAGAATTTTAATTTTTATATGCCAAGCGGTAAGCTTTTTCCTTTTCCACATTTGTTTCTCCTTTTCTGCAGTTGAAGCCTTAAATAAACAACAGCCTGTAGTAGTTTGTATCAAGAGTAACAAGGAGGAAAGGTGGGCAACACCGAACAATTTGCTGTTTTGAGGAAACAAATAATTTAAACAGTTTGCTTATACGTTTTTTTGCAAAGCAATTTTTTTGCTGCTGCTGGCATGTAATCGTTAGCTTCAGTTTCATTCCACTGGCTGCAATGCCATTCCCTCTCGGTAATGAGCACCCAAGTGATGCATCACAGGATCGCTGTATCAGGGAATGTTGACAAATAAATGAATGTGCTGATTTCTTTGGCGTTTAAGCCTTTCATTCAACCCTCTAATCTAAACACAGGTGTTTTCTTAAAATGGTTTTACCTGCTAGCAAATATAAATAAGCACTTAAAACGTTGGTAGAGACAAGGTCTCTGTAGACTTAGAAATTTTCAGAAAAAAAATGAAAAAAGTGAGAGTGGTTTTCCCAATTCAAAAATATTTTCCCCTTAGTTTAACAGGATTTGATGTGATGTTTTACAGGTCTATGAACAAATAGCTAAAGAGTTTGGGCATCATGTGTTTAACCTTGTCCTGAGTATTTTGTTTGCATTAAGAAGCTAGCAGAGCGTGCATCTGTCTCCTCATCACCGGCCTCCGTTCTCATGCTCTTTCTCTCCTTCTGGCAAAGTGTTTTCACACATGTTTAATCCCAAGAACATCACTAATCCTGGGCTGTTTATGTGTGGAAACTAAGCACAGCTTGCAGTATTTTGTTGGTCTGTGCTGAGACTACGAGGGGAGATGTCGTCTCCTGGGAAAGCCTGTACTGTGTGCGCTGTGGCATGGGGCTGACTTCCACTGGCCAAGGGTGGGGAGAAGACATCCCTTCCCTGTGGGCATGAGGCAGGCCTCAGGTCATGCACACCATGACCTTGGAGATCAGGCTTGAAGCACATGCATTGGCAACTAAATTCGGGAGATCAGTGAGCTGTTCGGGTGGTCTGGCCTAAATGCCAAGCCTAAGTGGTTGGCTTAGTCCATCTTAGATGTTTTGGCATGGTTTCTGCTTGTAAAGTCCATAGCGTGGCAGGTCTGGGTGCAGCCCTGGTTTTAATCTCTCATTTCCATACCGAGTCCTGGCTTTGCAGCTGTGAAGAACAGGGGCTCTGAATCTCTCCTTGCCCTTTTCTCACACAGTGGGTGACCACATCTGTCAGAAGGCCTGTGGGGACAGTCCCTTCCTGGTTGTGACCCTGGCTCAACTGTCAGGGAATTTGTGTAAGGTGAAGCAATGTGTGATGGATGCTCTTGTCACGTATTGATCAGATAATTCCTCCCGGGACTGTCCATGTGTCCACTTCCTCCTGCTGGAGAACAGCAGCTCTTGGAGAAGCTAAAGAAAAGTAATGATCAGATAGATGAACATAGAAAAGAAAAATCAAAATGTAAGTTTATAAAAGTATATGTGTGTGTGTACATGAGTAAAGCTGGTTGTTTCTTTTTCCCCATACCCCCTGCCTGTGAGTGCTGTTACCTGGTGCTTGGCCCTCTGGGCATTTTAGGCTGTTGTAGAAGTAATTAGCATGTTTGGTGGGGTCTTCTAGTGCAGGGCATTTGGGGTGTTTTAGTTAAGAGTCCAAAGCACTCCAAATTTTTATGAGTACTCTCCTTCATTGTACAGAATCAGATATACATGTGCAAAATAAAGCAGAGAAGGATACAGTTGCTTCTATGATTGGTTCAGCTTGACAAAGTATGGGAATAGAGAGTTTCTTTGTCCTTGTACAGGACGGGTTTGTTGTTCTTCAAGCACTTTTGTGAGCAAATGAATGTGCTAAATTAGGTCCTGTAGAGGCTTGTTGGCAATTTTAAAGACATGGCATAATGAAGCTTGTTTCCAACTCTGCAGGGATAGCTTCTTTTGTTAATCTACCAAATTAAGTATTGGGTAGGCTTGTTTCATTAGCAAATGGGAGAGGAGATGCCAAGAGCCCTATTCTTTTACCCTCCTGCTCCCAGCCCTGTGACCACCCTCTCTTCCCCGCGGGAGAACCAGAATTCTGTTTTCTGAGGGGTCAGTACAAACCTTTTCTGACGTACGAGCCTGTCTCAGATCATTGGAAAATATAATTTGAAAAAAACAAGCCAAGCCAGAAGAAAACCCCATCTGTTAATTTCTTAACAGGTTTTACATTTGTTGCAAGCATGCTGGTCAAAAAAACCCATCCCAACAACATAATCTCATGGAGAAAATATCAGTCCCCCAATTCAGGGAGAAATATTCTACAGCAGCTTTGAACACTTAGAAGTGGATTTCCCTCAAAGTCATCTGAAAGGTTGGTGTTGACCTTAAGATTCAAATGAACTGCAAAGAAAGGCAAGAGCATAGGGCAAGTCATCCCATCTACTTTGGAAGCTGTCTTTGGAGGGATGAACCATATTTTGGCAATCCACCTCTCCTCTGACCAGACAGGCAGCCTACATGGCTAGCTTAGATTAGATACCTGACTCCTGAAAAGCTAAATTTAGGTGATAGGAATCCCAACCTTAAATTTTTAATCTTAAGACAAACTGAGTGGCTCTGGGCCTCCCAGTAGAGTCTACTGTTCTTTTTCCAAAAACCCCAAGCACTTTATGTCATGCCAGATCGATTTTAAAAAGCGGTTGTCTCTCAGCTGAGATGTGGTACCGTAGTATTCCGGCTGCCAGAGCCTTCCTGCTCTGCTGATGAGCAAAAAGAGCAAAAATCCCCCCTCCAGCTGCACGCTGAGCAGTGAGGATCCTCGGGCTGAGGACAACAGAGGGCTCAAGTGATTTTGGCCAGTACATCTGAATAAACCAACCTTCTTAATATTAGAACAACAAACCACTTCGCGCACAGTACCAGAGTGATCTTTGCTAGAGCACAGGGATATCTCAACAGGGCATCCTTGCCTGACCTTTCCAGCATTAATCACTGGAAACACCCACACCACCAATGTGCTTTTACTTGTACATTATGGAAATAACGGCCTCACCTATACACAGCGAAGTCAGTGGAAAGGCAGTGGCACAGAGCCTTGGGTAGCTTGCATATCCTGTATAGCAAAAGCTGGCAGTGTCTCCTTCTGCGGGAGCTAAAATACTCTGCTCACAAATAAAGACAATAAGAAACACTCAAAAGCCGCTTCTGGTACCAATGTATTTACTGCTTCTCACTTTGGAAACAGAAAGTGCATGTGCGTTTTAAAAATCTAACCACACACAAAGCAGAAATTGTAATTGCTTAATTTGGTAATGAGACCCAGGCACATGAGGATTTTCTCCCTGAATGAGAATTTTCTCTCCACATTTCACACCCAGAGAAGCCACATGCTGGCTTTGGCTCCCAGCACCATCCCCTAATGCCTTCTGGCTTGGAAAGGAGAAAGCCGCCTCTGGTTACCTTCGGGCTTGTCCTTGGAGCAGAGGAAAAGAGGGAAAGGACAAAGCTGTGCTGGCATCAGGAAAAAGCCCAGTGCCTGAGCCCCTCACTAGAAAGTGAGCGCACAGCACTACAGGTGACACTGGGGTTTCCATTTGCCAAAATGTAAGTGCCTGCAAAACGATTCCTCTCCCTGGAGACAGCAGCAGCAGGTCCATTGCCGTTCCTGTGCTTCTTCAGGGATGCTCTATAGAACAGAGAAGGCAGCCGCAGTCAGAGTAAATATTACCAGTCCCATTCACTGCTGCATGCTACTGCTCCGCTCTGGCTTTTAAAGCACCGTGAAAATTGGCTGGCCCTGCTGGTGGGTGCCACAAAAGCCATGGATTTGATGGAGAGTGAAGAACAGGAGAGTAGCAGTACACAGATACAGATCCCTGCAGGCACAGTGCTTTCTAGAGACGTGACCGCAAGTAGCTGCTCTCCTCCCTGGTTATTTCCAGGGCACGTGAAGTTCTCTTGTATGAAAATGCCACCGGTTGGTTTGATTTGTTGGCAGCCAGCTCAAAGCACAGCTATCTGTACCTGGATGGACCTACTGGTGTGCCAGGCTTCACACCTGCAGCCAGGACCCCAGATACCCTCATCTTTCCCCTAATTCCTCCCAACAGATCAGGGTCAGGAAGGGGAGAAACTAATTACTTTTAGAAGAAAAATTGGGCTAAACGCAAAGGTGAATGCTGGTGTAATGTGTGCAGTATTTCACACAGAGTCAGGAAGAAAATGATCCTAAAGGCCTACAAAATTTCTGGGGCTGTAATCTCAGCTGCTGGAAGCACCTATGTGTTTTGGAGAGACTCCCTGCCTTTGTCAGGGCTGGACCTCACTAAGGAAAACAAAGGACTTTTTTTTACTCCAGGAGTATCCTGCCCTGATACCAACATCTTCACAGAGAAGCGATCCTCACTTGACTTTTACCTTTACATGTGGTACAGCTTGTGCACAGAGGCAAAGGATACAGCCACAAGGCAGAAAAACATCAACATAGTGAGATGCTGGATTGAGAGCATCCAATGTGGGGTTGCTCCGTTACCCACACACGGGAGGCTCTGGGCTGTCCTGGCTGCCAGAGCCGGGCAGGGTAGCCAGGGCAAGGGGGTGGAGGATGTTCGGACTGAAGCAAGGATAAAAATAAGCTTCAGCCATGCAAGCACAAGCAAGAAACTCTGGGCTGTTTGCTCAAAGTCATTGCTCAATCTTTCAGCATCGCCGGCTCCTGTCCTGTCACCGTGTGCCTTGCTTGCAATGCTGAGGAGGAGAAGCAGGCAGAGGCTATTTCCTTACGCTGCTGGAACCTTTCTAGTCTGAACAAAAGACTTATTGCTTCTGACACTGGATTCCTGTGTCTGATGAACCCCTGACTGTTCTAACTTGAATAAGTAGTTTAATTCATCACACAGCTGATTTCAGTCGGTGGCGTTGAACTGTTGTCATCACGGCATCCTTCAACACAGGATAGGAAGGTGACCAGAAAAAACTGAAATTAATAGTGCTTTCATACGGCCTTCCTAGGAGAGTGTGAACAGAAAAAGCCATAACTGCAGAGGAAATATTGCAATGTCTGTATGGAAAGGATTCGTGCTGCCATTTGCTCTCGGGTTTGTTATATTTGCTTTCTGCCAACACCACGCTTTTACAGTAAGATAGTAACTTTTCAGAAACCTCTTTCCCATTGACATTTCACCTCTATTTTATTGGCTTAGACAACTTGCGGTGACTTGGATAACATTTAGTCCAAGAAAACAGCCTGAATAAGATCAAACATTCTTTTCTTTGACAGAACACTTAAAAGCAAACCAACAAAAATATATATGAAATACATGGTTAGTATCATATGTTCTTCATTTTGTTGGGTTACTAAATAACAGGGATTGTAAAAGGAGGCATTCTATAAATCCTGTGTGAACATATGGCATTTTTTTTTTCCCTTCTGAGATTGCAGGCTGAATCTATGCAATCCTGTTAACGAAATGAGCCTTGTCATTTGAGGAGTAGCGCTTAATGACAGTTGTCAGTCATCACTAGGTACCACACTCAAGGGACATCTTGATACGTCTGTGACAGACAGATTAGATATTGTCTGGAGAGGATTACACAGCAGCTGTAAGAAAGCCCTAGCTGAGAGGAAATGAGGATTAAAAAAAAAAGAGCGAGGAAATCAGATACAGCTTTTCCAGCCCCTGTTCTCTGGAGCAGCTGATCCTTCTGCTCAGGTGAGCCGTGTGTGTCTGAAGCTAATGGCTGAATGGGAGATGGCCGCTGCTGTGATTTAACTTCAGTCACCCAGAATCGCAGCTTTGTTGTGCTCAGACCCGGGCAGATGGAATCCCTCTCTTCCACCCAAATATTTTGCACTTTAATAAGTTTTCCTTCCTGTTCTTCATACTCTCTTACACTGAAGGCAAATGTAATCAGCACAGCTATGCCTGAGGCAGAAAGTGCCTGAGATCGTTTGGCACCTGTGACTTCCATCCCTGCTGTGTGCTGCCAGCAGAAGGAGGTAGCAGAGGGATGCTGCTGCCCTGTCCTCGTGCCCCGGTGGGGACATGTTCAGGGCTGGCAGAGGTCAAGGGCTGGTGCAGGACCCTGCTCTCACCACCGAGCTCCTGCTGCTCAAGAGCCTGAAGGCAGCCTCACGGCTCCCAGTGCAGGTGTGCCTACGGGGAATGCCTCCCAAATAGCTCCTTGCCTCGCTCATCCTTATAAATTGGCCATGTGGAAACTGAAGAGATGCAGGGGTCAGCTCCGGAGTCTACGCACACACTGCTCTCACAAAGGCGTGCTCTGTATCCGTGCATGGTCAGAGCCTGAGCCTGTCAACCAGAGAAAAGGCTTTTCATGCATTTCTAGTAATAGCCACAAGGTCATTCAACATGGATACGGGCAGCAGGGGATGGGATTTGGAGCCTCTGCTGCAGAAGTCCTTCATCTTTTTTCAGCCAAGGGTCAAATGAGACTGCAGAGAGAGAAGGACAAATGGGGCACCAGCCCCAGGGGACCTGGTGCAGGAGGCCAGCGGAGGCTTGCCGAGGCAACGGGTCGTAGCACACCTAACGCTGCTCACATAAAATTGAGCCGTGAAACTGCAAATGCTATGGGGCCTGTAAAACGGCTCCCTGCTGCCTTGCTGGGACGGTGATGATGATGAATGACACTGGCTCCGCTCCACAGGATGCCTGGCCTCAGGAACACCGCCTGCTCCCTGCTCTCGGATGCTGCTGATACCTCCCAGCAAACAGGAGGCCCCAGGAGGCTGCAGCCGGCGTCTCCTGCAGCGAGCTGCTCCCCGGGCACCAGCCCTCTGCTTACAGCAGCTTTCTTCTCCTGTGAAGTCAAGATGCTCCAGGAGGATTCATAAAGTGCAACACACCCGGCTTAATACCTTTAGTCTTGACCTTGATGTCCGGAAAAGCAGGTATGAACAGACATGCTCCAGAACATTAAAAATCATGTAAAAAGAAAGTAAATAAGTGAGCTAGAATTGTGGAGGAAGCAAGAGAAAAATGCAAGGTTTGAAGTTAATTAGCCCTTGAACCGTCAGGCCCAATTACTTCCAGCAGGCTCTGACATTCTGAAGATTAATTAGGGAGTTAGCTGTCACTTCTCACAGAGGACCACCATTACGCCAGAGAAGATCTACCTGCTCTCTGCACACAATGTCTTGAAATCTTGCAATGTGAAATTATATCCAAAAGCTAATTGGGGACTGTTGGCAAAAGCTTTCTGATTATTATATTCATTTGGAGGAATGCACTGTCTTTATCTGCTGAAATAAAACTGACTGCTTTGAAGAAAATATTTAACTTATGGGATGGTGATTTTACATACTTGTAGTTCCCGGACAAACGACCTTTATATTCCTCTGCTTCTTCTGCAACACTCTTGTAGCATCCAGTATAGGTTATACTATAGTGCTCTACCCAATCTATATCAATTACTCAGCACGTGTTCTCTCCCAAAGAGATCCTGGAGTATTACTATGTACCTGTCCCTGAAATCAGCTTCCCAAATGGTTTCTGAGCAGCAGAAATGCAGCTTCCCAAATTTGAGTCAGCAGCGTGCCCCTGCAGCAGCAGAAGCAAGCCCTCTCCTGGCCTGGACTGGTGAGGGTGTAGCCAGCAGAGCAGGGGATGGGATTTTTGCACTCTTCTCCACAGTTCATGGGCCTGGTCCAGTTTTGGTGCCCCCGGTTCGAAAGACACATTGGAAAATGGGAGAGGGTGCCATGGGGGGCTACCACTGTGCTTAGCGAGTTGGAAAATCCAATCGAAGGCCCTGCTTTCAAGAGAAGGTCGCACCAGGCAGTCTCCAGAAACTCCCTCCAACCTGACCTTTTCTAGGATAATATGATTTTCAACCCTTTTTTCTTCCCCAGGACAGCCGAGCTCCCTGCAGAGCTGGAGGAAGACGCAATGCACCGAGTTTTCTGCTCCTTGGTGCAGCTCTCTCTGCAGCAGCGAACCAGAACTGTACCTGCAAGCCTGGCCATACCGTACCATTGAAAACGTTGTTGTAAGCACCTTAGCAGATAAAAAAACCCTCCCTGCCTCGGGACAACTGAAGTGTAAAGCGTCGACGTAGTGAATCGTGGAAAGGGTCCTTCAGAAAAAGTGGAACAAAAACAAAGGAAAGGAAAAGGAAATGAAATCCCATTTTAGACACAAAATGGTTTCTGGCTTGCAGCCATCCGGATATTTTTAACATGTCCATCAATACAGCCTCTGTGCACAGCAACTGACTGATCCGTGACTCCGTATTCGTGTTTCCGTCTCTCCCCCAATGACCAGAGGGTGTGTCTGAAAGAATAATTTGGTCAAAGCTAGTTTTATTTTCCTATATCATCAGGGGATATTTACTATGTGAAAGCTGAGCTGTGGAGAGGTGGGACCTCTTGGGAGGTGGTTGTTTCTGTGGCCTGTTTGATGTCGGTTTGGAGGGGCTTGCCATGGCTGTGGCAGAGCTGTGCGCAGCAGCCAGCCTCATGCACGGGCACCGTCAGCCCCAGCACAGCAAGCTCCAGGGCCAGTGGGGAATGTGCTGCCACCAAGATGGGAGTCAACCATAAGCTACCTGATCTCTCCCAGCTGAGGTACATGCCTATGAGCCAGTGTAGCTGCTCTCCTACCAGCGATATAGCCGCCTCTTCCCGCGTTCGTGCAGTGCCTGGAGCAGGGCTGGCCAAACCTTTGCGAACCCACAGGGTACCTACCAAAGGCTTCATGCAGCTAAGAGCTACCAGAGATGTCTGGAGAGCTCTGGATGTGTGTGAGTGGGCACACAAGCATGCTGGGGGATCCCCAAGCATGGATGTCAGAGGGTCCCCCAGCTCCCTTGGGTCAGGCATCTAGTTGGAAACAAGGTCCCTGATGCTGTACTGTAGGAATCAGTCCTTTCTCTGAATATCTTAATATGCAAAGGAGTAAGACAGCAGAAGGGATAGTTCTTCCCAATTCAAAGGCAGCATCCTGAGGAGGTTAAGGCTAGGAATCATCCTAGCCATCTTCAGCCATCTCAAAATTAGGTGGCTAAGCCAAGGCAAGAACCTGTCTTTAAAACATCCTTTTTAGCAGGTTCTTCCAGACAGCATTTCATCCCATCCCAAAATAGGTGGGACGATTCACCCTCCATCAGCTGTAAGGAGAACCTATACAACCATCTTCAGTGAAGCCTGTGGTATTTGCGGGGCCCTGCCCCAGAGCTCAGGGAACAACCCTGACTCAGGGTTTGTCATCACCAAGAGTTGGACCTGAACTTGTAAAAGCCTAGAAACAGGAGTGATGGATAGTCCCTTCTCACTTTCCTCTCCGAATGACCCATTCAAGGTCACACAGAGTTGGCAACCAGACCAGGAAATTGTGTGCCCCAACCACAAGCCTATTTTTTTTCTCTCATGCTTTTCTGACCATTTTCAAACCTAACAGGAACAGATCTGTAAAAAAAAAAAAAAAAAAAAAAAAAAGCCTGAGATTCCAAATGCCTTCTAATCTTCTGCACCATCAATGCCGTAGTCATAAATACCTGCTGGAGCCAACCCAAGGCTGGTTTTCTGTTTCATCTTTCAAGGTTTTTTTTTTTAAAGTCAAGAGAAAAACTAGTTCCTCTACAGACAACAGTTAATCATTAATGGTATGTGCAAAACATAACATGCTTGACCCTTTGACATGGTGGAAGAAGCATGTAAATGGGGATGACAGGATACATTGGCTTACGCTTCACCTGGACAAATCTGCTTCACTGTGGGAAGGGAGGAATTGAAATCTTTATCACGCGAACTTAGTAAGGACATTGCATTTGAAAGAGTGATTGGGTGCTTTAAGGCTGCTAGCTTGTAGTCACTTCAGTAATCCTGCGTAATAAATGCAAAGTCATCAATGCTTTGTTCTCAATGTCCAGCGTCTAGCGGGGCAGTGCTTAGTCAGCCTTATTTTGCTGACTCACTGACTTGGCTTTTGGAGGCACAGCCCGTCTTCATAGAATCATTTAGGTTGGAAAAGACCTTTAAGATCATCAAGTCTTCCCTGGGCGGAGCTTTGCTCAGGCAGGGCTCGTGCAGCACAGGGTGAAATGTAGGAGCTGGCAGGGGAGCCGGCTGTGATCAGCATCCAGCGTGGTCCCCCGTCACCTCACAGGCACTTGGAGATGCTGCAGAAGAGATGCACTGCTGGGTCCTCTTGGGGCCCGACCCAAGGGACTGAGTACCCTCAGCTCCTTGGGTTAGGAGGATGTAAGGATGCACATTGCATATTGCATGTTATTTTCCAGGAATAAACGGGGCAGCATACCTTCATTAGGTTTTGCATGAACAGACCTTTCAGAGAATATCACATTTTAAGAATTTATTTTATAAATTTACCCATCCAGCACTTTGCAGCTCTGGACTCACCCGCACTTAAACTAACTAACTAAATAAAAAAATTAGAAAAGAAGAAGTTTTGCTTGGTTTCCCTGGGCAGGGCGGTGACAGTGGCGATGCCACCTGCTGGCGACAGAAAGCCCGGTCCCTTCCCTGCCTCCCACCCAGCCCCCGGCTCCCCACCTGCCTCCGCACCCGTGCACCTTGTACTGCACAGCCTTTGCTTTCCCGATTACGATTTTTCACACCGGGGTGTGCAGACGTGGCGCTGGGTGGGTGTCCGGGTGCTGGGCTGAGGGAACGGGATGCTTGGGCGGGAGCCGAATGGGATGGGAATGACCAACCCCTTGGGAAGCAGAGGGCTGTCCATGTGCTGGCACAAGGCGTGAGAGGGTATACGGTGTGGCTGGGTTCAGGGAGGAGAGGGGGGAATCCTGGGCAGGAGGAGGCTGTCTCTGCTCAGACAGCTCCACAGGCACCATGGGGACCTGTCTCCAAATTCTCCCTCTGCCACAGGCTCTCTGTGTGCCCTTAACACACGGGCTTCCCAGCGGCAGCAGCTGAGTTCCCCATTGGTAATGTGGGAGTGCACCAGGAATGATATGAAGAGAAACTCAGAAACAAGCCCAGAAGCAGGGACTGGAAATCACGATCCCCGATGGGTCTGCTGCCCCTCGCGTAGCCAGGCTCCTCTTCTCCTCCCTCCTGTTTCTGGCTGTCTTAGCAGAGGGGACCAACTTCAACAGCCACACAGTCCCTTCCAGGCTTACTTACACCTTACAGGACATGTCTGAGCAGGTGGGGAATGTGTTTAAGATGCCCCCAAGAGCTGTAAACCCTCTTATTCCCCTGCAGCTGCACCAGTCATGCTGGGAAGGGAAGGTGAAAAGCACAGCCATGCCAGAGCCCCTCCTGTCCCACAGGCTTGATGGGCGCATCTTCTCCTTCAGACGCCCAAAGACCACAGGAACCACACAAGGTGTCCTCTGTCCACTAGATAATTTTGGCCAGGGGCAGTCAGTGCCAGGTCTTCATCTGTATCTACCTGTGCATGACTTGCCCAAACCCACACATGGAATCAGGGTCAGAGCTGGGACCAAACACAAAACTGCCTGTTGCCTCATCTTGCCCTCAGAGAGCTCAGCTCCCAAATGCTTTGGTCAGATGAAGTTGCTAAAAACAGCGGGGAAGAAGTGGAAGAGATGGGCATGGGGAGGCAAGTAGAGTAATTCCAGAGTTAGGAAAGGTTTGTCCCTATTCATTTTGCAATGCACCTTAGCACCTACAGGCTTCCCAAAGACTGTGCACTGTGAGCTGTAGCTGGTGGGTGAGGCACACTCTGGCACAGTGAACGTGTTGCAGCTTATTATTCAGAGCAAACAGTTCTGAAAGAAATATTAGATGGTAAAGTGCATTCAGAAAATCTCCTGTAACCAAGCTGCCGGCCCTCTGGCAAGACTGGAATTCTTGAGAGGGTTAGAGAGGGGGGCCCATCTATGGGGGATACTGGAAAAATCCTGGCTCATTCTTCCAGTCTTTTTGGAAGTGATCTTTACCTTGAAGGAATGCTTTGGGCTGAACCCCACAGAGCTGAATGGGAGGGAGGGTGGGAAGGAGGGGGGTGGCAGAGCCAGGCTGTCATGGGGAGGAGACAGCCCAGTGGAGCCAGTGTCTGCAGTGTCACCATGCTCTGCCAGGGGTTGTAACTCAACTGCATGTAAAGGCAGGGGTCTGGAGCACAAGGCAGCCCCGTGGGACTGCAGCAGGGGGTGGAGGGCCAGGTGCCGGAACCTTCACAGCAGGGTAGTGGGTGCCCCTGCCCACCACCCTTCCACTTTTCACAAGGGTGCTGGGAGGGCTGAGCACCCTGAGGTCCCAGAGCCCCAGGAGCTGGACACCTGGCTCTGCCCCTACCAGCACCCTCCTGGGACCAGGGTGACACGGGGGAAAGGAAGAGAAAAGAGATGCTTCATGCCTGGCCAGAGACTGGCTGTTCTCAAGAGGAAGCATAAAAAGCAGTTTCTGGTTTAAAATATCCTCAAACTATTTCTTGCTGCCCTTTCTCGTGGGTATGGTTTTGATTAATGACAACAGGCTCCTGCCCAGCAGCTGGAATAGCTGCTCAAAACAGCGAGAGGGAGTGTGTCCAGTGGAGACAGCTTCTTCGAGGGCAGCCAGGCCATGGCCTGGGCACTCAGTGAAGGGAACCAGTTCAGCTTCCTGTGAAACTTTTGCACCTCAGCTGTGACTTCTGCAGAGAGATGTGTTTGGGGATGGGAGGGTGGTGACAGCCAGACTGGCCTAGCACAGTATATGCAGCATTGGAGCTAGGAGGGCAGGTCACTGGCTTCAGAGAGCACTGTCAATATAGCTGACTGTTAATTTTGATGGAAAGATACCTTGCATAAAGTCACAGGACAGAAAATGTGGGTGGGTGGAGGGCCATAAACCGTTTAATCTCTTGCATAACTCAGCTGAGGAAGCTGCAAAGAAGAACTTGCCATTCTTGGCTGTTTGCCCCAGGGCTGTGTGCAGCCAGGGAAAGAAGAAGTGAAAGGAAGAACCTCCCACTTGGGTACCGGAGGGAAGCATGGCACGGCTAGAAGAAGTTGAAGCTTAAGTCTGCAGTAACCAGGCCAAAAAGGTACACAGTATGTAAAAGCCCTACAGCAGCCCTGCCTAACTGTACATGCAACAGGAACATGTGGTGCCAAGAGGATCTGAGCTCATTGCCCAAGTTCCCCTTCTAACCTGTGCTCTGACCCTGGGCAAGTCCCTTCACCTCTGTGCTCCGCATTGGTCTGCTCAGATTTCAAAACCTCCAGGCTATCCCCATGCGTTTGACATGGTGCCTAGGACTGCTCTAGTCCCACTAATAATAAACTGGTGGCGAGGTCTTTTGCAATGTCTGTCAGCCCCGACAGAGCAAGGCAAGCCCCTATGAGGGGGGATCTCCTTGAAATGTTTTGGTTTGTACAGCTCTTTGTGTCAAGCAGCTCCTCGTCGCAACATCAGAGACCTGGAAAAACTGACTCTGGACTCAGGAGCTCCAGAAACATAATCACCCAAATCCTGCTGACCTACTTCATCATGTCTTGGAGGCAAGGCCATGTTTCTTTGCTAGAGGAATTTAGCTGTTGAAAAAAGTCAGATCTCGTTTTTTTATTTATTTCCCACTAATTTAACTCCTCAGTGTTTTATCAGTTACTGTCTCCTTCATCATCCTCCCCTTAGTTTGCTTAAATGAATGTCTGAAAGGACTCTTTCTTACTCCCTTTTGATAACGTTAGTTCCCTCTGCTTATTAGCTGCCCTCATCTCTTTGTGTATAATCACTCTGAAGGCAAATAATGACTTTTATATCACTTTTTTTAACGTGTTCAATC
>NW_009258484.1:4707259-4727517 GCF_000687185.1 Egretta garzetta | reverse complement strand
CTGAGGAAGCTGCAAAGAAGAACTTGCCATTCTTGGCTGTTTGCCCCAGGGCTGTGTGCAGCCAGGGAAAGAAGAAGTGAAAGGAAGAACCTCCCACTTGGGTACCGGAGGGAAGCATGGCACGGCTAGAAGAAGTTGAAGCTTAAGTCTGCAGTAACCAGGCCAAAAAGGTACACAGTATGTAAAAGCCCTACAGCAGCCCTGCCTAACTGTACATGCAACAGGAACATGTGGTGCCAAGAGGATCTGAGCTCATTGCCCAAGTTCCCCTTCTAACCTGTGCTCTGACCCTGGGCAAGTCCCTTCACCTCTGTGCTCCGCATTGGTCTGCTCAGATTTCAAAACCTCCAGGCTATCCCCATGCGTTTGACATGGTGCCTAGGACTGCTCTAGTCCCACTAATAATAAACTGGTGGCGAGGTCTTTTGCAATGTCTGTCAGCCCCGACAGAGCAAGGCAAGCCCCTATGAGGGGGGATCTCCTTGAAATGTTTTGGTTTGTACAGCTCTTTGTGTCAAGCAGCTCCTCGTCGCAACATCAGAGACCTGGAAAAACTGACTCTGGACTCAGGAGCTCCAGAAACATAATCACCCAAATCCTGCTGACCTACTTCATCATGTCTTGGAGGCGAGGCCATGTTTCTTTGCTAGAGGAATTTAGCTGTTGAAAAAAGTCAGATCTCGTTTTTTTATTTATTTCCCACTAATTTAACTCCTCAGTGTTTTATCAGTTACTGTCTCCTTCATCATCCTCCCCTTAGTTTGCTTAAATGAATGTCTGAAAGGACTCTTTCTTACTCCCTTTTGATAACGTTAGTTCCCTCTGCTTATTAGCTGCCCTCATCTCTTTGTGTATAATCACTCTGAAGGCAAATAATGACTTTTACATCACTTTTTTTAACGTGTTCAATCCCTGTCCAGGACCTTGGCTGTGACTGAAGAAATGATCCTGCCTCCATCACTCTTGGACTGTGCAATACTTATTTGAGTGTACACGGATAAAAAATGCATCAGACACTTTGTGCGCAGGTGAAGCACCTCTACCAGTGCCTTGTAAAAGGTGTTACCTGGCCTAAGCCAGGACCTGGTCCTGGCACACAACGCACTGTGCACGGAGGAGGCACTGGCTGTCCCAGGACCTGGAGGCTCCTTCCACCTCGGCAGAGCCTGGTGTGCTCCAGCAGATGAGCTCCCACAGTGCCGGTGGGGTCTTCCCTGGCAGAGCCCAGCCTATCTCCCCGCAGGTGCTGCCATGCTCCCTGCAGCACAGAGCAGCCCTCAAAGGCCCAAGCAAACCCCAGCATGGCCGTACGGTCAGAAAAAAACAAATCCTGTCATGCAAACCAGGTGGAGGATGTAGAAAAACCTGTCATGGCCAACCTTCCTGGGACCTTTTTTCTTTCTAACCCAGCAATCACTCCATGGACGTCAGTGAGGCTATCCCAGCTCTGAGCAACCCCTCACGAGTGGGAAAGGGAAATGAATGCTTAGATTCCTCCAGAGAGAAAAGTTATCAACAGAGATGGATATAGCTGAATTGATGTGGACATAGCATTCTTGCTACCACTAACCAGGGAATAAATGGGGTCATTGCAATCTCCTCCGACAGCTGTATCTGGGGCACCAGAAATCCTAGGGCCAGGATTTGACTGCAGGCTACCAGACTTGTTTATACCAGTTGTCAGGATAAAACCAGTTTTAAAGTGAGGAAAGTTAGAGGAAAGATCCTGCAGGCGGGCAGGAAGCTCCTCTCCCCAGGAGGCTGCTGGCTGGGAGGTGGCCCCCAGCCCCAGCCAGGGGCTGCCCCATGGTGCAGGGTGGTCTCTGGGGTTAACCCTTGCTGTGTTTCTCTGCTCAATCCCTCGGCACATTCAAGGGCTGCACCACTCACTGGGGTTTGCCAGATGCAATGCCTCTCATCGCTGCATCTTCTGGGCTTTGTCCCCACTTGCTCCTCCTCATTAATGAGACCAGAGTGGCCCACAAACTGGCCAGAACTGTCTATGCTACATTATTTTCACCCGTGAGACTAATTTCTGTCTTGGAGTAAAGATGTGACTGGAGTGCAGTTCCCAAGCCTAATCCTTCTGGGATTTTTCCCTTCCGTGATAAGGAGATCAACTGATTTTATTGTCTGATGGACATTCCAGGCATCATCAACGTCCAGGATCTGGTTTCAGCCAGCAGCTTATCTCAGGGATGGCTGCGGGCTGCCAGCCTCAGGACAATGGCTGGTTGTTCGGTGCTGTAAGCAGACATTGCTCTGCTCTGCAGTTCCCTTACCGGAGGGAGCGCTGCGATAACATGCCAGCCCCTGCCCGGTGGTGACCACCACTTGCCGGCAGCCCCAGGCTGAAGCTCACCAAAGGGTTCCCAGCCTCCATGACCGCTCTGGGAAGCTCAGGGACTTCACAGGATATCACGCTCTGATGGTGAGAGATCTTCGCTCTGCGGCCTGAGTTGTTCTGAAGAGAGGTTTTAATTTTTTTTCTGATGCCAACATTTACCTTAAATAGTTTTTCCTCTCTGGGGCATTTGCAGGGGGCGGTGACAGCTCCTCTTCACCACAAACTTCAAGTTTCTTCTTTACAATAGTCTCCATTTCCTTGGTCAACTGGTTCACCCAGTACTGGTTCTTTCTGGGGCTTTTGTAACTAACAAGAATGTTTGTGTAGTACTTGAGCACCGCCTGGATCTGGGCAGGCATACAGAGAGATGCCGTCCAATATCGCCTTCCGTGCTTGATTTTCTCATGGGCAGGGACTCGTAATCCCATAACTCGATCATTATTATAGGCAAACAGACCCTTGTGCAGTCTTTCAGGTGAGGTGCTGACAACCAGGGCCACTAACCCTAAAATACTTATTTTTCCGGGACAAGCAAATAGATCCTTCCTCATTTCCAGTCTTTTTTCCCTACACTTCTACGAAAAATACATGAAAATGAATTTTGTTGGCCTGATTTGTCTCCTCTTGTAAATGTACCCAGCAAATTGTTCTACACGATCTCCAGGATAAGCTCTGTTAAGTTATTCCAAGGATTTATTTTGGTATAAATACAGGCATGCTTATCTCCAGGTCTGGTGTCCTGTTGTCCCCCTAGTTTAGTTCAATCTGCCTGGTATGTTGTGATCATTTGGAGAAAGTGTTGAAGCACCACTTAGGTTTCTGACAAGCCTCTTAAATCGCTGTGACCCTGATGTCCCATGAGGCACCAGATCAGCCCTGGGCTGTGGGAGGGGGTCTCTGGCACCTGTGACCCAGCCTGCTATGGGACCAACAAAAGTGGTTGTTAACTTTAGCACTGGGTATGGCGCATCTAATGGAAACCCACTTCAACAGACTCGTCTGCTGACAAGGAGGCAAAATAACCTCCCTTTTGTGCTGCAGGGTTTTTTTTTTTTTTTTTGATTACTAGAATAAAATGTGATTGCAGGTGAGAAGTGTCTCGGGCTGAGTGGAAGAGCATTGGATGGAGACAGGAAAACCTGATTGTTTGAGAATTATCCCAGAATAGGCTCATGAGAAGAGAGGAAAGAGAGGTTAGAAAGAATCAGAGGCTGTGTTTTCTTTTCTTCTGTTTTCTCCTTTTTTTTTTTTTTTTTACAGGTAAGATCTGTGTCTCATCCCCAGTAGCTAAACTCAGAGGGAATTGTGCAAGAAAGACCCTCTCTATACCTTTCATGGTGGGAGCTCTTGGGAGGGTTGCATTTAGTGCCAAGTGAGTCCAGGACCATCAGTAATCACTGGGCCCAGGGCAGGGGGTCTTCTGGGGGTGAAGGTGGAGTAGACAGAAACCCCTCCCAGGACATGCTCGGCAGGCCAGAGAAAGCAGGTCTGGTGTCATGTTTGAAGACCAAGATGTTTGTGGGGCTGTAGATCTGATGTTTGGGGATTCAAATTCAGTAAGGCAAGGAGACAGCTTCTTACATGCAGCCAAAGTATCTGTTTCAGGATATTGTGGAGGAATGTGGTTTTGGTTTTGGTCAATAGTCAAGAACTAGTTTTGATGTAATTCTGGGATAGCTGCATCTGTAAATTTTCACATTTGGGCAAGCCTTGCACTGCTATAAATCTATATTACCCCATTGAGTGGAAGAGAATAAAACTAGATTTCCACTGTAAATTTAATCAGGATGAGGGCCTGGACTGATGATGAGTGTCTTTGCTCAATTTAATGCACTTTAAGGACACCAGATTTGGTGCTGAACTCTCCCAGAAAGGCCAGGCACCTTGAACCCACTCAAACTGAGCATCTGAAAATAGAGCAACCTCATCTGGGATTCACCTCATGCAGCATCATGGCTCTGTAAGCCATCCCGTGTCTGTCCATGGTCAGCACAGAAAAATGGACACGGGGAGAGCGTTGGCTTGCGACCACGCACTGATCCCGGCTGCATGAGAAACCCAGATGTTTGGCTGAGGCTGAAGTCAGCTTTCACATGGTGCAAGCTAAAGGAACCCAACCCCAACCCCCGAAGCCACACTTGCAAATCATGACTGGATTTTAACCCAGGTGCCATCGCTGTGACCACTGGAGGCTCTATGGGAAGCATACAGGCTATTGGACAAGGGACTTGAAACCTAAGGGAAACGAAACGTGATGAAAAACTGAACATAACTGGCCTTTTCTTAGTTAAGTAGTCGCCCTGATTACTCCAGCGTGGCGCTGTTGGCCTGCCAGTATTTTAATCAGAGGGTCCCACGAGCATGTTGCATTTAATGTATATTAAACACCCCAGCCAGGAATGCAGGCAGCGTAGAAAGGAACACTCAAAGATGAAGTGCCTCTTAATGTGTTTTCCTGTTTAAACAAAACCATGTACTCGCTAAACACAGCTAAGGAAAGAGGCAACAGCCCTTGGCAAGCAAGCCTATCTGCAGCGCGCTCTCGGCACGTGTTTGCTCAGTGGGTTTGAAAAGTGTACTGAGTATATTGACATTATAATGCCATGTTCATCGTGTGTCGTGCGAAGCTAGAGGGAGGGCTGGCGATCTAATCGCTGGCCCCAGAGTTACTCTAATCCAGGACGTTGTTATTTCTTTGCAAATAGCTGGCGCTTGGAGGAACTGGATTAATTTCCAGGCACATTTAGAAAGAAATTAAGTTCTGCCAGCAATCAAAGATCCAATCACAAAACAAACCCAGACAAAAGTGTTCGGGGGGGAGGCAAGGACCTTGCATGGTAGCTCACAAGCCCTGCCTATGTGCGGGGAGACACTGTCATTGATATGCAGTCCCCACAACAGTGTCTGGATGTCAGTGAAGATGCAAAGGTCTACCTGAGGCAGGACAGACACCCTACTCCCTCCCTTCCTGCATGGAGTCAAAATGTTATCCCCAGGTGTTACAGTCCCCTCCAGCACATTCATGTCATCCTGCTTTTGGGACAAATCTAGGTAAAAGCAGGATCACCACTGCCAACATCCAGCCATTTCCTTCCCATCATGAAGTTGACATAAAATCCTGCTATTTGAAAAAGATCATGTACGTAGCACTCTCTATTTTATTTTTTGGTTACAATGCATGATCTCACTCTTTTCCTGAAACCATGAAGCAAAACGTTGGAGTGAAACTGAGATGCTCAGCTGGCCTCTGGGCAAGGGAGGCACAGCAAAACTCAGAGCTGGCCCAGGCTCACCAAGAGGCACAGGGACCTTCTGAGCTCCCAAGACGTTGTGACAACCTGCTTTTCTAATGAGCCAATGCAAAACTCCAAATTTCTTTAGATGTGGGTGGTCTAGGAGCCCTTCCCCAGCCCTGCATCCCTCGGTGGTGCTGTGCATGCCCTCCCCACGCTGCCCCAACACCCAGGAAGGAGCCTGGGGTGAGATCCTTGGAGAAGGGAGGGTGGTGGCTTTGTTCCTCAAAGGCAGAGAAAATGGGCAGTAGCTGCAGACGGAGCCAGCAAGGCCCTAAGGGAGAGCATGCACCCCAGGGATGGCACTGCGGCGTCTGAGCTCCTGCAGCATGGACACGTGGCCACTCTGAGCCTCCTCCATGCTAAGGTGGAATGAAGATGCTTCATGTCCCCTGGACGTTGCTTCATGTTTCATGCTGGCCAGCTCCAGATGCTCACCTGGTTGCCCCCAAAATCTTCATCCTGCTTGTAAACACTGAGGCTTTAAAACCGCAGCAGTTAGACATCTTTCACAAGCTTTTTGGAGCCTCGTCTTCAGGACCTGGGGTTTCAAGCTTTCTTCCCCCACATGTAGAAGACAAAGAAGACGCTGGAATGAAAAGTTGCGATGCTGCTAAAGCTGCATGACTGCAGCGTCTCGGTCCTTAACAAAAGCTCCAGACGCTGGAATTCAAGATGAAATAATTCAGATTGACAACACTGTATTAAAAGCACTAAATACACTTTCACTCTTATTATTCCATTACTCCCTATGTGACCGTACTTGTGATGACAAATCCTGCCACTTAGATAAGGAGCCAGGCTTTGAAGCCAGGACTTAAATTTTGGTGGGTTTTCCTTTGGAGGGAACTCTGCTGGTTTGGTTTGCCTCTTCCCACATTAAAAAGAAATATTCTCAAACCAGGAAAGGCCTGCTTTTCCCTCAGTCCTCTTTCAATTCCAGCTCATTTTGGCTCAGTGCTTCTTTATGCCATCCAAAGCATCACCCGCAATTCAAAGAACAGAAAAGAAGAAATCCATTCAATTAAAAAATGACATAAAATAAAAAGCGCTTTGGAGGGCAGATGCCAGAGCTGGGTAGCGTTCTCACCCTCCGGCTCTTAGGAGTTTGTTAACCTTAAGGATTATTAGCAGAAAATTCATTTCCTGTTCTCACATAGATTTCATCTGCAATTTGTTGAAGGTTGGGATTTTTTTTTCTGTTCTGAAAATGTTTTCTCTTGTCTGTGTACACTGAGAAAATTCCCATTATATCTCTCGAGAAAAAGTAATATCTCTATTAAAAGATAAGCCATGGTGCTTACGGAGTCCCCACCGTGTGCCAGGGTGGAGGGACCCCTTCTCTGGATGCTGCTCTCCATCCAGCATGAGGACTCATGGATGCTCTGGAGCACATAATTTTTCCTAAACCTGGTAAAACTGAAGGATCAGTATGCGTATGGGCATTTCTCCAAAGCTGCCTCCGTCGGCACAGAGCAAATTAAATTCAGTGTCAGCCCCAGGTCTGCTTCCCTCAGGGCCCTTTGAAAACCCCAGCTTTTATGTCATGCCTCAGACTTGCAGCGGTTTACTGTAAAACTTAACAAGCTTAATTTGGTTGGTTTTCTTTCTTTTTTTCCCAGACTTAATTTGTCTCAGAGCACACAGTCTTTGCCATATCCCAAAAGAGTCTGTTTTGAGAAAAAATGTGGCAGTATAGTATGTACACACACAAGCCCCTTAAGTTGTTCTTCCATAAGGTCTCCTAACAACCATGTGTGTTTAGCAAAGGGAGGCAGGGAAAGTTTCATCATGAGTCAGCCAGGTACAGATTTCAGTGGATTTGAGCAGGGGGTGGTGGATAATAAAAGTTTAGGTGTGGGGGTCATGGGTTTGGTGGCATTAGGGTAACCATTGAGAGGTGGGGGAAGAGCAACCTGCACTTTTCCAGCTGAAAAGAGCAAAGAGGGGGTGAAAGGGTATAAACCCTGGGCACCGATGTGGCCACCGCAGCAGAGGTGGGCGCGGGCAGGGGCTCGGGGGCAAGCATCGCTGCACGCTGAGCTCGTGGCTCGATGCATAATGCGGTGCACGAGAAGTTTATGAATATAATTCCAGGGAGGATCTGGCTGAAGTGTCATAGCAGGCAATTTCCCTAATTAGGGGAAGTTCATTTAAACATGGAGATGTGCCAGCGCTAATTTCTGCATCCGGTTACCACTCTGCCTGGGAAATGCCGGTGTTTTTGGCCTTGAAGACTGATGCAAACTGAGCAGCCATCTGTCGCAGGCCCACACCGGCCGGGCACGGCGGGTCGGAGAGGAGGGGGAGAAGGTGTGGGGAGCAGGGTGACACTTTCCCCGCCGTGGGCTCTGAGCACACAGACACTGATAGGGAAACACCCACCCACTTCCCCAGAAAAATTAAAATATAAGGGGAGCTGAGTTGTTTTCCTGGCTCTAAGCCACCATTGAAATGAGGGAAATATAGGGCTGCAGCATTGCTCCAGCTCCTCATGCTGGAGGAGGACGTGGGAGAATCAAACCAGTCTCCCATGTGCTGGGCGAGGAGGAAGAAGGCAGGGGCTGAAGGGAGAGGTGGCCAGCCTCACCACCAATGGCTTTTTCCAGCTGAAATGCCTGATCTCCAATGGAAATACTGAATCGATTCAGGATGCTGAGGAAAATGCTGGTTAGCAGTGGAAGCAAGGAGCTCAGGTGAGGGACTGATGAAGAAGAATCTTTAATTTCAGATGGCTGCAAGCCCTCCCGGAGAAAGCCCAAGATGCAGTACAGAGGCAGCCAGAAACAATTAGGGGGACAAGGGCTGCAGATAAAGGCACAAGATACCACCAGCTCTCAGATACTGCAGCCACAGAGCTCTCTCCTCTCGCAGATCAATAAAAAAGATGCAGAGAGAAAGAAAAGAAGAGAGGAAAAAACTCACGTTCCCTGGTGAATGCTTCCTGAAGCATCAGCTCTTGGCTGTGTTACCCAGCCCTCTCTGAACTTGCTCCCCTTCCATTCACTTCCAATCAGTAGCTATTGGCCCAAGCTTCATTTTCTGTTATTTCATGTTATTTTTATTGCAATAGCATGGGGTGGCAGGATTGCCGCTGTGCTGTGCACTGAGGGGCAGCCCAAGAGCAGAGGACATTAGGGACGATGGTGGCGAAGAGGCTGAGTGCCCCCATTTCACAGACATTGACTGCAATTTGTGTTCAGACAAAAAATCTGGAAAAGGACACGAGACTGACACCGGGCTTCCCCATGACGTTCCTTTTGCATTTTTGCTCCCCCAGCCAGTGCAAACCTTTATTTTCTCTCTCTCCCAGGTCAGCATTTTTCCTAGTAGGAGTCTTTAAATCCTTTAGAGCTTTTAAAAGCCTTTGCACTTCAACTTTGGATTTGAGATCTAGGTAAGTATGTATATATATAAGTATGCGTGGGTGTAGGCACATACCTTAAGGAACTCCTAAACTAAAAGGCCCGTCAAGATTACATGCTGAGTAAGCATTTCCCTCCATCGCCCCCAGCCCGGTCCTCTTCCTCCTCAGGGGCTGATCCTGCACCCGGTGTGGTGACGCGCGGTGCCTTCTGCAGGCTGCTGGCCCTCCGGGCTCAGCCCAGGGCTGATGGCACATTTCCACTGTGCACGCCTTGCAGCTAGGGCAGGGTCTCCATCAGGTTCTTTCAGAGATGCCAGTGTCCTCTTGGTGCCTGAGGGAAAAAGCAGTGAGGGGTTACAAGACTGCATAGGCAAAGTGAGCCCCAGCTCAGGGCCAAGGAGGCCACAAGGGACCTCTGGGTGGCCTGGAGCAGCCAGTTGCAGCAGGAAGCTGCAATGTCCACTGCCTCACTGATCCATCAGCTCTGGGACTCTTCAACACCTTACCCCCAGGCATCATGCGTCCTGCCCTGCTGCAGCTAGTCTAAGGGAAACCCTCACCCCAAAAGGGCTGTCCGGACACCATGGGCGCAGATGCCCTCTGTGGCTTCACCAGGAGCAAATCATGCCTGACTAATCTAGCGGACTTCTACAATGAAATGACTGCATCAGTGCTCAAGGGAAGAGCTACAGATGTCATCTGCCTAGACTTCTGTAAGGCCTTTCATACAGTCTCCCACAACATTCTTGCTGCTAAATTGGAGAGATATGGGTTTGATGGATGGACTGTTAGATGGCTAAGGATCTGGCTGGATGGCTGTGTCCAAACTTATAATCAACAGTTGAATGTCCAAGTGGAAACAGTAATGAGTTGTGTCCCTCAAGGGTCAATACTGGGACTAATACTACTTAATATCTTCATGAACAACATAGACAGTGGGATCGAGTGCACCCTCAGCAAGTCTGCAGACAACACCAAGCTGAGTGGTGCGGTTGATAAGCCTGAGGGAAGAGATGACATTCAGAGGGACCTTGACAGGCTTGAGGAGTGGGCCCATGTGAACCTCAACATGGTTCAACAAGGCCAAGTGCAAGGTCCTGCACCTGGGTTGGGGTAACCCCTGGTATCAATACAGGCGGGGGGATGAAGGGATTGAGAGCAGCCCTGCCGAGAGGGACTTGGGGGTGCTGGTGGATGAAAAGCTGGACATGAGCCGGCAATGTGCGCTCACAGCCCAGAAAGCCAACCGTATCCCGGGCTGCATCAAAAGCAGCGTGGCCAGCAGAGCGAGGGAGGTGATTCTGCCCCTCTGCTCTGCCCTGGTGAGACCTCACTTGGAGTCCTGCATCCAGCTCTGGGGTCCCCAGTACAAGAAAGACATGGAACTACTAGAACAGGTCTGCAGGAAGGCCATGAAAATGGTCAGAGGGCTGGAGCACCTCTTGTATGGAGAAAGGCTGAGGGAGTTGGGCTTGTTCAGCCTGGAGAAGAGAAGGCTCCAGGGAGACCTGATTGCGGCCTTTCAGTACTTAAAGGGGGCTCATAAGAAAGATGGAGAGAGACTTTTTACTGGGGACAGGACGAGGGATAATGGTTTTAAATTGAAAGAGGGTAGGTTCAGATTGGACATAAAGAAGAAATTCTTTACGATGAGGGTGGTGAGACACTGGGACAAGGTGCCCAGAGAAGCTGTGGACTTGGTAAGACCAAGGCCTGTGGCACAAGGACCTGGAAAGGCTCCGCTGTGCCATGGAGAGCCATCCCCACAGTGCCAGGGAGCATGAGCCGTGTCACACACCCAGGGCTTTGCCCCTACAGGTTTGGAAAGTGGCTCCTGCTTTTAGCTTTATTAGGGGGATTTTGCTAATTTTATGGACTGTCAGGACTGACATTTCTTTGACCATTTGTCAGAAGCGCCTCAGCAAAAATAGTACCATTAAAAATGGATCATATATGTGACTCGAAACTTAAAGCCATTATGTGGGCTGCCTCTAAAATTTATACCTTAATATTGTGAGATGGGTTTATGAAGGAGCTCCATTTCTGATTCCCATTTTCATCTCTTCATGCAGCCAGGGCTGAATGATTACAAGCACTTTTCTGAGAGGCTCTTTGTTTACACCCTCTCTCACTCATCCCTAAAAATCACCAGGTGAGTTTTCTAATATCCCATTAGTCACCTAAGAAAACAATTCACACTGAAATTCATTATTTTCAGTTTAAGGAAGATCTGTGGCACATGGTAATTAAAGCTTGATTAAAAATCCTTTATTTCCCAAGAAACATTTAATCCCCCTAGTAACACTTATTAACAACCTTTAGCCATCACCCAAAAAATGCTTTTTATCAGCTGGGCATGCTCAGCATCCTCAGGGTCAGGCCCCACACGCGCACTAAATGAATGGCAGTGGGCCATAGGCTATGCACTCATGACTTTCCAAAGGTTCTGCATACCCACCCAGCAAAAATCAGAGTTTTTTATTCCCAAAGACATGCTCGTCTGTAGGCATCATGCTTCCAGGCCCTCCGGAGAGGGAGGACCATCCACCAGCTCCTTGGGCGAGCAGGCAGGGAAAGCCAGGCAGCGAGAGGCCTTTGCCCTGCACTGGTACCCACCTCCTGCCTTGGGCTCTACTCACCTCGAAAGCCCTGTGACTCCTTCCATGCCTGCATTTGACTATTCTTGCATTTGACTGTTTCTAAATTATTAACATGCCTAGCACCCGGTGCCGCGGCTTTGTCTGAAGCAGTTTCCTTTGATCTCCATTGCCTTTGAAACTCTGCCTGGATGCGCAGGCAAGCCACGCTGCTTTTCCTGCAAACCACTACCCTGCGGGATGATATTTCTCTCACTGAAACCCATGCAAAAGGTCCTATAAACCCTCTGAAGCTCGAGCCACAAACTGATGCGTCTTCTTAATGTTTGGGGTTTTATTTCAGGAGCCTGGCCAGCTGCCTATGTCTCACAAGGTGTGGAGCATCTCCCAAAGTCACCAGCAGCAGGTGAGAGCATCAGCATGTCCCAGGAGGCTCGCAGCATCTCACAGGGTTGGATCCATCTGTTGCTGCTGTAGGTTTATACCCGTCCAGTGCCATGCTTGCCAAGCTCCAGCATCGTCACTGCAGACATTTTAGTGTATTGCAAAAACGATCGTACTGTGCCAGATCAGCAGCTGGATTGCCTAGAAAGCTGTCTGGGAAGCAATGTCTCCTACTGTAGGAGTGTCAGAAAAAAGGATGTGCCAGAGCCATCTTACCCATGGGGTGTACTTGAACCCTCCAACCCAAAGCCATTTAAAGATGTTATAGGGCTGGAGTTTGAAGCCAGGCTTTGGCATGCAGGATGGACTGATCGTTGCTCCTCACCTTGACCTTAAATCCTGGAACGTGTCAAAGAACAAAACACAGGCGCGGGAAAGCGTCAGCTATGACTCTTGGCAAATCAAGCGGACCAGCTGATTACCTGTTGATGAGCAATTTAATTCGAGCTCAATTATACGCTCTGGAAGTCTGGCTCTCAGGGAGGTAATTATCCGAATTTCCTCCCTCTGATGGGGCCCAGCACGCTGGGCGTACGTGACGTGGGTACGAGCTCTGGTGCCCACGAGCATCCCACCCACTGGCAGACCTCAGGCTGGCCGGTGCAGCGGGCTGTGGCAAAAAATGTCCTGACCACTATGCAGGGAGGAAGACAGCCCTGGCTGCAGCATACGAGCAGGAGCCACGCTGCTCATCATCTTATGCCACGACACTTTCGCAACGGCAATTAATAGGCGCTACCTTAAGAATGCTTTTAGTTCAGAAAAAAAAAGTTTCAGCCATGGGCTGAATTTCAAGGATGATGCTGTTTGATTTGAGGGCAAGCCAGGAGATGGCCAGGGAACCAACACCTCCTGACATTAACACGAGCTGGCTGGGTTCCCGAGCTGTCGCAATTATATTTGCTGTAGACTTTATCTTTCATGTCCGGTTTATATTTAGGCCTGGTTGTGCAAGGCTTTCCCATGCTGCTGGGCATGTACTCATTTCCTCTGACATTAATGGCAGCATTCACATGGGAGAGGTGAGCGGAGGGTGGCTTCTAGGCTTGTGTGAGAAAAAGCAAAGTTTTGAGAAAGGCAAAGGGCTTCCTTGTCTTGGCTGTTTCGTCTCGTGGCTCACATTGCAACAACCACGAGGTTTGGCCAGGGCTCCATTTTGGGAGGACATCATGCAACCAAAGGGTGAGATAATTGTGGCTGTGGCAGGAAGCCCCATTTCTTTAAACTCTTAACACTTCAACATTTTCTTAAACACTTCTGTTATAGTCTTTGGTAAAATGTTGGAACAGTTATTTCTTTTCTGTATAATTATTCGTGCCCTGATCTTGCTCTTTCAAAGCAAAAGGAGCAGGCGTGTTATAAACACAACTCCAGTGAGATGATTGCTTAAAAACCAGTAGCACTGGGGCAGGTACCATGAGCCAAGCAGCTGGTATTTCTGAAGGTGAATGAGGCCTTATATTGCTTTTATCCAGGATCTACAGGAGGAAATCAAATGTATTAAAGGTCATATCATAGCATGCTGCAGAGTGCAAACAGTATTTGTCATGAAGTATCTGGCAGAGCCTTGTGGACACAAAGATGATCACTAATTAGGAAAGAATATTTCTTGCTGTTATGAGATCATGTACTTTGGGGGTGGAGGGATGGCACGTAGCAAGATCGGGGTCTGCTCTCACTTGCACCTTGTGTCACCAGCAGCAGTGTAAGGTCCCAGCTGAGCAGAAGCGTTCTCCAGCTTCTGTCCATCACCCATTCTGGAGCAGGTCTGTTCCCTGAGCACTACCCAGAAAAGCAGGTCTAGCTGTGCAGTTTCCTTTACTTAATGCAAAAGGAAAGAAAGAGTGGGAAAAAGATGATTATCAGCCAGATTTATGTGTCCTAGATTTCTATGGCAACCGTATGCAGTTCAGCAATGACACCGGTACATCCAGGCACCCTCTTAGCAGCATCCACCTCAAACCAGCAGCCTGCAAACTGTGCTGGAAATCTGTCCAGCCTCCTTGAGAGCCAGGCACAGGGATTAGAGGGCCAGCACAGAACCCCCTGGGGCATTTTGATGCCTTTATTAGAGGGCAGTCAGGCACGAGTCATGATGTGCAGTGCCGAGCACATGACGGCGAGGCAGCTGCATCCCTGTGTTAGGTGAATGAGCACGTGCTGTCAGAAGGCTTTCAAGTGACTTAGCAAGCAGCACCAGCGGGCATGCACCAGCTTTGGGGTGATGTGAGGGATCCAGCAAGGAAGGGAAGGTAGTGATATGAGGTGCAGGCTTTGCCATACTCATGTAACCAAGCAGGTATCAAAATGTGCCTGACCCTCCCGGCCTCCCTCTCCACAGCTTTGGTCCATGCTGAGATGGGAGAGGAGGGTGCGTGGGAGACCAGCCACCACTAAGGGGGGGGGGGGAACCCCCCCCACCACTAAGAAGCCACATCAGCAGGCACGGGTTTGTTGTAGCTTGAGGAAGAAGCAAAGGACAAAAGGGGTGTGTATTTGTGAACTGGCTGGTCAGGATATCCACCAACTGCTTGCGAAGGCTGTGCCTCCACCCCCAGCCAGCACAAGCCGTGGCTACTCTAGCCCAGCCAGGTTTCTAGCAGTGTCAGAGTAGTGAAGGTGATGGCAATAGAGTAGTCTGAAGCAGGAGAAGGGAACGCTTCAAAGGTGCTCTGCACGACGGGGCTTTTAGCTCCCGAAATGAGGGGTCAAGCATGGTGGAAGCTCTCCAAGAGACTACTGCTCCCAGCAGCACCATGTCTCTCTGGGCAGGGAGTGCCCCCCGTCTCCTCCCGTGGCTGCCCTTCTCAGGATGCTGGGGGTCCTAGGACAGACTCCACTGCCATGAACTTGTCTATGTGGCAGCCCTACCACCACCAGCTGGCTGCAGTGTCACGCACGGGCTGAAAGCCTATCTGGCAAAATACAGTTGGGGTACAGATTAAAACTAAGAGACAGAACAAGGAAGAGAGATGTTTTTGCAGGGACGAGTTGTTGGGAAGACAGATGCAGCCCAAGGCTTTGTGGTGGGCAGTGGTGGGAATGCAAGGGCCCGGGAGTCAGGTGGAGGTTTCCTGCACGTGCTAAGATGTTTGGAGATCCTGCAGAAAGGGAGGCTGACCCTGCTTTCTGTGGGTTGGTAATGTTCTGAGGGGCAGGAGGGGAAGGGAAGGCACGTGAGCTTCACCGCCTCTCAGGCTGGCTCCTCTGATGCTCTGGGGGGCAGCAGCCCGGATTTTGGGGAAAAAGAGCATGGGTCTAACACTGCCCGTCCTGATGGCTGGGCTAGTTTTTTCCACTTAAGCCTTAGGAGATCCTTGACTCGAATGGGATCTAAACCCGTTTAATTCCTCCAATGAATATTTGTCCATACCTTTCACTGAGGCTGAATATCTTTGATAGATTTATGCCCCCTCCCTTCTTTCTCATTTCTCAAGTCATCCTCTTATTCTTATTCTAAGCAAATACAGATTTCAGGCTTCTTGAGAAATCAAATATTTAAGGATCTCTATCAGTGATGGCATTTCCCCTCCAAACTCTGTGACTAACACATCATTGCTTGTTTAGAGCTCTGCTAAGTGGGGGGTGACGGCTGGCCACACGTGGGTCCACATCAGCAAGAACTTACCCAGCGTGTCGAGAGAAATGGTAATTCCCCTGGGGATCTGGGGAGCTGCATCCAGTCTTGGGCTCCCCAGTATGAGAGTGATGTGGACATAATGGGGGGGAAGGAGGGGATGATGTTTGAGGGGGGAGTCCTCATGCCATCTATGGGGGGACCTGGTGCTGTAGTCCATTGCCTAAAGGGGATTACAGGGAAGACAGAGGCAGGCTGTTCCTGGAGATGCACACTGAAGTGACCAAGGCAATGCTTACAAGTTGCAACGAGGGAAATTCTGGTTTGATAGAAGGACAGGGAGGGTGTGAGGGTGGTCAAACGCTGGCACAGGTTGCCCGGAGAGGAGGTGGGATCTCCATCCCTGGAGAAAATCAGAACCAAAGGTCTGAGGACACGCTCTAGCTTTGGAGCTGGCCCTGCTTTGGCTTTCTTCCTACTGAAGTTATTGTGTGACTCTGCAATTCTATTATTCACATTAAAAATTACAAGAAAGGTAAAAAGAAGAGTAAATGTGTTGTTTCTGTTTAAATTCTGATGGCAATAAAAAATAAAGCAGCAGTCTTGAGCACAGCTCTGAAATTATTCAGTCTGATGAGTCTGCTGCTGGTTGTGCCTGAGAATAACAAAAACTGCAAAATATAGCTAAACATTGTTTGTTCTAAACCTAACACAAGATTTTCCCCTTTTTTTCCCTTCTGAATTTTCACATTCACAGAGGACGCTTCTGCCCCGCCAGCCACACACATATCCAACGTGCGTTCTGCTTTGCTGTGCAACAGCAGAGAGCTGGAGCTATCTGCTTTAAGGCTGATAATTCTTGCTTATGCTAGCAGGGTGGCCATTTTATTTGCTTCTGCCCTGGAATGGAAATAAAGCCACCTTTTGATTTTCACACTCGATCTTGGGTATTCTCAAAAACCATAGTCTTACCACTAGAAACGTACGTGCAGATAAAAGGCCCGGCACCCACCCTCCCTGAGGTCTTTTTGCCGAGGGAGTGGAAGGTGCTGCCCCCTGCAAAGAAGCTGTTTTATTCCCGCTGCTTTGCTACAAACTCCCCGGCGTGCTTTTGCATGGCCCAGGTCCACGAGCTGCCTTCACAGGGTGGAAACTCTACCTTCATACTCATTTTCTTTCTTGAAATCTCTCAGGGATGTGATTCAGATTCAAGCCTCCCTCTCTCCCAAGAGATTATTGACTCCTAATTTCTCCAGGAGGTAGTGTTTCTGGCTGCTCTCGTCTCTTTGGAAAGGCATCTCTCGAGCAGAACATATGCCATCTCACAGGGATAAGATGCTCTCCCTCCAGGTGGGCAATACCAGCCCACGGCTCCATCATCATTAAATTCATCAAAATCACGCATTTGGGCACGTCTGACTCAGGTTAGACATGGGCATGTACACGGGTGCATTTCTGTCAAACAAGCCAGCGAGGTGGCACAGGTTGCTCCAGCCACAGAGGGACAGATGGTCCCTGATGTGACACAGAGTTAACCCATAAGCTTTCAAAAAACCCAGGTTCCCACCAGAAGAGCATGTTTATTCCAGATAAGTTTTTTGTACTGGGGGGCTATGGCATTTCTGGTGTGTTGGAAGAAGTCCTCGAGCTCCACTCAGCCTCCTGCCAAGCGCAAACCCTGGGAGCCCTTTCTGTTCCACCAATCAGTGGTTCTAATACCACGTGCCCCAGCAGCCACACCGAAGATGTGGACATAGGCATGGCATAGTGCCTCCTGAAAGGAGGGTGTAGAGAGGTGGGGGTCAGTCTCTTCTCCCTGGTATGGGAGATAGGATGAGGGGAAATGGCCTCAAGTTGCACCAAGGCAGGTTTAGGTTGGACATTAGGAAAAACTTTTTCACTGAAAGGCTTGTCAAGCATTGGAAGGGGCTGCCCAGGGAAGTGGTGGAGTCCCCATCCCTGGAGGTATTTAAAAGCTGGACAGGCAAGGTGCTCAGGAACATGGTTTAGTGGTGGGATGGCGGGGTTAGGTTAACGGTTGGACTTGATGGTCTTAAAGGTCTTTTCTAACCTAAACGATTCTATGATTCTAAATGCAGCTTGTTACTGCCTTGTGAATGAGGCAGGCCTGGGAGTAATCAGCTGCTTAAGGTGGTGAGGAGCCTGGCTGGGGTGACAGAACGCCAGCACCATCTCCCAACAGATCCCGCAATGTGGATCTCTGCAAATATTGCAGATGGCATGGCGAGCTGGGCTGCCCTGTGCCATGGGTGCTTCTCACAAAGCCTCTGGGATGGTGATCATGGCCAAACAGCCCAGAGACCACCTGAGGTAGCAGCTGAAGCCATGGATGCTCAGGTACACTCCTCTTGGCTCCTACAGCTCCTGTGAAAGCCTGAACAGCTCTCGTGGTGGTTCTCCTCGGCTGGTCTCTGCTGACAGGAGCTTTCCCCTGCTTCTCCAAAGCAGTGCTCAGCTCTTGCAAACTCCCATGTGATTTTGGGCACCACCCTCCTGAAAGGTAGCAGAGAAAGCTAAGAGGGAGCCTGGAAGTCTCTTCTGTGTGGCACCAGAGAGCAAAAACAGCGGGTTTAAGGACCAGAGTGTAAAAGAGGTAACTCACAGCTGCCAGGATGAATCTCCTGTGGGTTACCTGAAACTAATCCTTTAGGTATGGCACTTCTCTGTCACAGGAAAGGAGTCACTCTCTTGTGCACAACCATCAACGGTGACGATAGATTAGGAAGGGAGAGAGCTATCACGGTGACAAGCCGTGTTCACATGACGTACTGGTGCACAGATCTAGATAAGGCAAAAAATAGCATCATGATTGCCTGGACAGGTCAGAGGATGATCATTAATTTGGAGGGGCAGTTTTAAGGGCAATTAGAGAGCTATCTCTGCAATGCCTGTGCCCTGTTCCTGTGCTATACAGGTGTTGCCAGCTCCCTTAGCTGGTCAGAGACCATCCCCGTGGAGCTCAGGGGCAGGGGCTGGCAGAGGACATAAGGAGGAGCATCCCCGTGCCCCAAAAGCCGCTCTCCCATGCCAAGCAGGGCGCTCTGTAAAGGATGCTGGAGCACCAGGGACCTGCCGAGGGGACACCTGCATGAGGAATGAGTCAGATGGCAGTGCATGCTAAAGCAGTTGCGCTGGGGGCATGGCGTGTGAGGATGTGTGCTGTTCTCAGCACATTTATTGGGGAAAACCAGGCCTTTTCCATGAATGTTTGGGCCATTACACAGCCTCCCCCATCATATTACGCCTGCATTAGGGACCATGCTCACCTGGGTTTCCTGATGTTCCATTGACACCAGCAATGTGTGCAACCTGCCCTGAGGCCCTGGCAGCTCCTCCTGCAAAGACATGCAAAAGTCTCTCTGGACCAGTGGGGGTTTGCCTCCAGCCTATGTGCTGAGTGGGGTGCACCATGAAAAGGAGACCATTCCCACACACTCCCTTTCTTTCTCCTTTACTATTTTTACCCCTGTCAAATCGAGAACAAAGCCAGCACCAAGGGAACACAACCCACATCTCTCTGAAGTGATGCGCCAGGGAGAAACCTGAGAGGCATCCACGCATCTCATGGGAGATATATATATAGAGAGAGAGAGACACACATAACCCTGGGAGGTTTCTCTGTAGGCGGCTGGCAGCCCCTGGGACAAGGTGACCATCTCTGGTGGTCCTGATCCCGCCAGCCGCAGCCAGTTTCACGAGGCATGGGATGTGCCTTCGCTCCAGGCTCGCCCCTGCCATCGCCAGGTCTTCACCCAAATCCTCTGGGATGCTGCGTTCTTTATAACCAAGAGGCCAGAGAAAGCCCTCCACCCTGGGTCTCACCTGTGTGTTACAGGCAGACTACCGAGCCCAGATGGCCGGCTGCTCTCCAAAATCCTATTGCACAGAATAACCACTCAGCCCATCTGCTTGGGATGTTTGAGCATTGCCTCAGCATCTTAGGAGACTTTATTGATCATTAGGCGGGTAATGAGGAGTGAATCTGCCCACCTTTCCCCGCTCTCCCCACTCCTGCCTTGCACACAGTATGCTCAGGGAACCAACATTATATTTCCATTTTTTACCTGCTTGTCTCAGACACGTACATTGAGCGATTATGGCACACAGGAAAACAGCAATAAGAAGTATATATAGCAAACCTGCCATCTACTTTTTTTTTCAGCCGCAGAGTTGTCTTTTAAGCTGGGTATTACCAGGCTTACTCACCACCTTATTTTAAAAGGTGAAGAGAGTGGAAGAGCCCAAGTGACTCATCTTGTCGGCCGGCAGAACGCTATGCTGCCGCCGCTCCTCCCTCCTCGCCTCCAGCTGCTGGCTCTGGCCCCTTGGGGCACGATGCTGCTTCAGGCTCCCTCTGCCAGGGCCATTTGGCCTCAGCAAAATACCAGCGTGTAACAAAAAGATCCTGAGGGCCACCAGAGGAGGAGGGCACATGAGAGGCAGGCGCTTGTGTGCAACGATCAGGGACCTGTTTCTGCAGCAAAACAGGCAACGACCTGGGTACCCAGCTCTGGTCCAGAGGCCAGCTTCCCGAGCACGCGGCTTGCACAGAATCAGTCTCTAGGCAAAAGGGAGAAACTGGAAAGCTGGCAAACCCTTATTTGCGGGGCCA
>NW_009258484.1:4701782-4707218 GCF_000687185.1 Egretta garzetta | reverse complement strand
TGGCTTGCCTGGGCTCACACAGCAGCCAGCAGCAGAAACATTTCAGATTAACAGAGTCCGGCATTGTCCTTTGCGCTAGGAGGGGTTTAAGCTCAAATCTTCCTTCACGTGCTCTCATATACAGATCAAAAGGCAAGACACCACACAGGCCTTTTTGGATCAAAGATGCTTTAAAAGGGAGAGAAGCATCTGTTTCCGACCCCTTCCCTCCCTGCTCCCAGATGAAGGATCAAGCCCGGTGGGAAGGCGGCTTTCCCTGCAGGGAGTTTTTACCACATGACATGTGTCTGTGGGCATGGGAGGAACAAGTGATAGCATCAGCTGAGATAAGAAGAGAGAAGCCGTTATCCTGGCAACCCGGAGGTCAGGAGAAGAGGCAGCTGAGCAAACCCCAGCTCCCAGGGCCCAAAGCACTACAACCGGCATGCCGTGGATCATTTTGGAATAAACACGGGCACGCCGCTCCCAGCACCGAATTGCTTTCCAACATCTTTTCCGGAGCAGCGCTGGGGGGTGGCTCCGGTCCCCCACGGAGGTGGGGCTGTGCCGGGGCTGCTCCATACACACCCACAGCTCAAACGCACGCTACAGGTCCCTCGTGGAGACAAGCAGGGCCCCAGCTGCCGCCCCATGCCTAATGGCCTCCTCTAATAAATAAGCCCGTGCAGCATCCCACAGGGAGAGTCGCTTTATCTCTGCCTTGTCCCAAACTAGCAGGAGTAAATATAACCCAAGGCAGCCGGGTTTTAGCATCCTGAAAAAGCTCTGCGCTTGGATAACGGGGCTGGGAGCAGCGTCAGGGGCTGAGAGGGCTGCAGAAAGGAAGGTAAATGTAGGTCCATGCCAAGTACGTCCATCTGAAAGACTTATTACTCTGCCTGGCAGCTGTGCCCACAGAGAGAAATGAGACGCTATCAGCCGAGAGATGACTGCCCAGCTAAAGCATAAACTGTGCCCCGCTCATCCTTTCTGCGTTGTTCCAGAGTTGCCTGAGGAACCTGTCAGATTAAAAAATAAATAAATAAATAAAAAAGATTTTGCTGTCAAATGCACAAGCTGAGGCAATTTTTTCCCACCTGATTTGGCTGCAGAGTCCTGGATGCAAAGCCAGGTGGGATCAGGTCTCTGCCCGTGCCCTTGGTGGCCGCTGCTGCGGGGTCCCCCTGGCCTGGTGCCCCCCTGCACGGGCAGATGCACCCGGGCACCCCAGCGCCGCACTCTGCGCTTCCAGCCTGCTTTCCTGCAGGCATGCACATGCGTGAGCATCCGTTCCTGCCTCTCTGCTCCTCTCCGGAGTAATTTTTGACTTTACTGACCAATTTTAGCCAAATGTGGCAGCGAGGCAAAGGCGACCCAGCTAGCCAGGTTTGTGCAAGTTCAGTAAAAACAGGCCCCCGAGTAAGGGGGGATGCCCTCTGCACCGGGGAAAGCTGCACAAAAATCACAGAATCACAGAATGGCAAGGGTTGGAAGGGACCTCGGGAGATCATCTAGTCCAACCCCCCTGCTAAAGCAGGTTCTCCTAGAACATGTTACACAGGACTTTGTCCAGGCAGGCTTTGAATATCTCCAGAGAAGGAGTGTGTGGGAATGGTCTCCTTTTCATGGTGCACCCCGCTCTAGCACAGAGGCTGGAGGCAAACCCCCGCTGGTCCAGAGAGACTTTTGCATGTCTTTGCAGGAGGAGCTGCCAGGGCCTCAGGGCAGGTTGCACACATTGCTGGTGTCAATGGAACATCAGGAAACCCAGGTGAGCATGGTCCCTAATGCAGGCGTAATATGATGGGGGAGGCTGTGTAATGGCCCAAACATTCATGGAAAAGGCCTGGTTTTCCCCAATAAATGTGCTGAGAACAGCACACATCCTCACACGCCATGCCCCCAGCCTATTTCAAGGCCAGGAATTAAGCCAGCTTTGCAGGCAAAGCCACGAGGACGCCGGGGAGCGGTCAGCCCAGCCGATGATTGAATAAGCCAGTAACCCCACAAGAAGGGCTGGGTGCAGGCTGGGGCAGCCCGGCCGCTCTGGCAGCAGCATGGCACCCCCCCAGCTCTCCAGCAGGAGCAGTTTTATTTCCCAGTCTGGAGAGGTTTTTTCTCCATTTGGAAGAGGACTATCAGCCTTTTCTGACCTTCTTCCAAGGGACAGATGTTTTTGCTCTATCACTCATTCACTGCTAAGGCTTCGGGCAATAGCTACCGCTATTTCTTTTAGGTTTTGGATTCAGTTCCACAGCAGCGGTCCCTGGCTGAGTTAGCCCGTTTAATTAGTTATTAAAATGGAAGCACTTTTTTCCTCACATCTCCTACCATTCTGGAACAGGTCCACTAATAGTAGACACAACTCAGACAAGCATCTATTACTCTGCCTTGAATAGAATAAATAGTTTTGGCAAGTCAACCTTTCTCCTTTGGATTTGCCAGGCGGCTGACTCCCGCTCCTGTTTCGGGAGGGCATGGCTGCCAAAGGCAGAGAAGCCAGGCCAGGTGCTGTCCTCCGTCACCCCGCCGGCAGCATTCCCACCCGGCATTACAAGTGGATATAGGGCTGCTCCATCTCTTTGGGGTGATGGTTGGCTCTGAAAGCCTGATTAAGTGCCCGAGGTGTCTCGTGGCAGGATTTCCTGTTTACATCACCCTACGCCATGTTATTAGCATCACACCTCTGCTAAACGTGCATCCTCGCACAGCAGCGCTGCCGGAGCGGGGTGGGAGGGGGTGGTTTGGGCAGGTGAGTCAGGAAAGCGCTGGGGGCGTTGGCTCCAGGCTGGATGGGGAAAGAGGAGGAACCACGTGGGAGCAGCCACACCACGCCATACGGGGACAGCCCCCAGCATGTCTCCTCTCCCCACATTTGCTTTCCAGAAACCTCCCAGGTAGAGGCAAGAGCCCACCACGCATTAATGGGGGTTTTGTTTTGGCACAGGGTGCCCGGGAGCCCGGCATGAGCCAGGCAGGGCGGGGGACACCACACCTGAGCTCCAGCTCTGCTGTTGGCTCTATCAGCTTGCTCTGCTTGCTAGGAATAATTTTGACTCTTACTATCTTAACAGAGCAGTGCCAGGGGCATGGGCAGATACTGAAGGGTCCCAGGTTGCTTTCTTCAGCTGCTTTTTTCCTTTCATGTGTTTTGCCTTTCCAGCATGCTCCTTTCCCCAAGAGGAAGGTGCTATAGGCTCTGCCCCATGTGTGCAGCCTCGGCGGGGCCAGGTCACCCAGGTCTCACTGCACACTGCTCCACCGTGTCCCACACCAAATTAAACAGTGACTTATGAGTCGGCCTGGCACCAAGGAACCAGCTCTGGGTGCCTGAGAGAAACAAATCAGCATTTCAGTGGGGGATACAAGTGTCCAGATGCTCCAAGGCAGCGTGAGGGAAGCCAAAACCAGCAACAGGGTGAATATTTTGGTTTCTTGGCTTTGTGACAGGCTGGTAATTCGCCTGGCCTTTGCATTGGGCCAGTGAGATGTCCCTGCACCAAGTGACCCACGCTCCTGTGTCCCCCTCTCAGGATGTGCAGGGCAGCACATCGCCCAGGCACAGCTTTAAGCCCCCTCCTTTAGAGGAAGTCTGATATTTCTGAGTCCTCGGTCTACCTAACACTGTTCCCTTCCTTGGCAAGAGGCATCTCAGGCCTGGACTTTTCTCCTGGCAGACAAAAAGTGGAGGGACGAGGGTATGTGCCACCCCCAAATATCCAGCGTTCCCACCACTGATACACGTGGTGGGTGGTAGCTGAAACCTGGGATGTTAGGATTAGCTTTTCCAAGGCCCTTGGGGAAAAGCTGAAAGTTTGCTGCTAAAAAAGGGAAAACTATCAAAAGAGAGGTTTCCTGTCAGACATGAGTGTTCCCTACCACAAAGCAAATGAGAAATGCCTCGGGGCTACACCGAGCACTCACCAGGGCATGGTTTTAAGCATTTGTATGTGAGGCTGAGGGGAAGATGATCACACCAGCTCTGCCACACCTCCCGGAAGCCAAATTTGCCACTTATCGGATCTGAATTAAGACTGTGTCCCCACTAAATGGCTTAACTAATGCCTCCGTGAGAGGGGCAGAAGGCAGGGCACGTCGCCCCGCCTTTGCCGCAACTGTTACCCATCGGAGGTGGCATCGTTTCCCCAGGTGACGGAGCTGTGGACTGCGTTAAAGGGATGGCGGGGCTCAGTAGCTGCAGAAATTAAAATTTTGGGGCTGGCCATCATGCACACCCCCATCATGCACACCCCTGAAGTTGCAAAGGCAGCTTGAGAAAAGGAGGCATCCGACTCCTTGCTCCTTAAAATGCTCATGGCCATGGTCACCCTCTGTGGGTGCTGGGGTGACCCCCCCCTGCCTGGCATGGAGCCAGGACATGGCTGGGGCAGGCAACTGGTCCTGGGAGGTGGGAAATTTTACTGGGTGCAGCACCAGCCCACACCGACGCCAGCACCACCACCACGTCCCAGGGCTGAGCACTGCCTCTGGCCTGGCTGGGGTTGAAGGTGTCCAACGCTGGCAGGTTTGGGTTTCCCTCTCCCTCGGGGACTGCTCTTGGTGCCTGGGTCCCCTCCTCAGGCTATGCCAGCAAAGGCCACCCCCAGCCCGAGCTCTGGGGCTGGAGCTGCTATCGCAGGTGGGCAGGACATGCAAGGGACACCCTAATGGTCACTGGGGTGGTCGGGGCGAGGCAGGTGGGAATGTCCACTTCCAGCCCCGAGCAAGGCGCTCTTCCATCCCAGATTCACTACAGCACGTGAGGCGCTTGCTTTGTCAGCTGCCTCGGCAGCACGCAGGAATGGGGTCTGAGCCCCGAGCCCTGCGCCCAGTTGCACACCCCGGCACACAACATGTGCCAAAAACTGAGGCAGGAGGACAATTCCTCACCCACTGCGAGCTTCCAGCCTAGGCAGGGCCTCCGCTCCTCCCCATTAACCTGCAAGCAGGGCTGGATCCCTGCTGGTCCAGCTAAGCCATAGCAGCACTGCCAGAGGCTGCTGCTCTCCAAAGCCAGCCCCCAGGCGCTCCCCGCCAAGCAGCCCTGCAGCCCTGAGTAACACCCATTTGGTTTGCACTGCACAGCACACTGCGCAAAGCAGTCACAGCCTGCAGAAAAAAAAAAATTAAAGAAGTAAAAAAAAAAGATGCCTGTGTTTTTATGTTTACCTTTTGCTTGTGCTATCAGAAATGGGGGGCTCAGGGTAACAGTGGGGCCCCTGGGCAGCTTGGCGCCGCACGGGAAGCTGCAGGCTAAGGGAAGCTTGCAGGCTAAGCACCCCCCCCCATGTTTCCAGGCCAGATAGAGCCCAGGGAGGATGCAAAACACCGAGCACCCACTGCAAGAGCCTTTCTGGCTCCCTTGGGAAGGGACTAAACAGCTGTGGCAGGAGGAGGAGAGCCAGCAGAGACCGCTGGCCGTGCCATATGGGGCACCAGGCTCTGGTCTCCTTGCTC
>NW_009258484.1:4700853-4701557 GCF_000687185.1 Egretta garzetta | reverse complement strand
GGGCTCGCCACCACGCTGTGTTTAACAGATTACGTCCATCTCCTTAAACCAAAACCCTGACCGGAAAAAGAAGGATCCCACTGACACGTTTCACCACTGAGGAAGAGGAGCCATGTCCATCACGAGTGGGGGACCAGTGGGTCACCACACTGCAGGCATGGCAGCACACTTGTGGGGCCACAAAGGCTTTCCACTGCTGCAGCAAAAGCTATTTTTAAGTTTTTCATTTCAAGACAGAAAGGAGGTGACAGAAGGGGAATACCGAGTCTCCTTGTCACACCCTCACCATGGCTTTTGCTGCAGAGCAAAGGGCTGCTGCGGCAGGGAACAGCTGCCTCGCTCTTCCTCACACCTACGCCTTCACCTGCCTCTCCAAGGAAGGATTTTCTGCAGCCAGGAGGAGGGTCAGGCTGCTTCTGCTTTTGGGAGCAGGTTTCAGGGCTACTTGGTGTGGGGATCGCTCAAAGCTGCACCCCAGAGAGCTGCAGCAGTGGCAGCAGCGGCAGCAGCAGCAAGCTTCAGCTGCTTCCCCTTTCAGCCACTGCTCCAATCCAGGGCAGGAAAACCCCCTCGAATTTCATTTCTCATTTCCATCCTCATTTTCTTTATATTGAAATGTTTAAGATGTGCCCGCTCAGAGCAACAACAACAACAAAGAATCAACGCGCCAGGCAAAACGAACAAGGTCTGCTGTCTTTCAGCAG
>NW_009258484.1:4678074-4699498 GCF_000687185.1 Egretta garzetta | reverse complement strand
TTTAGCTTTTAGCTTTCAAAAAGCTACATCCCAATGACCCGTCTGTGGCTTTTGTACCACTGCAAGAAAGTGGAGAAGGAGTCCTGTCACCAGTCTGGAAGTTGTCATTATACAGTGGATAATTTTCCTGCTAAATTGATGGTTTGCCGAGGTGTACCATGAAATCTCCACCATGGAAAAGCTGGAGATGGGGAAGATGCCTTAGCGTTTCTCCTTGCTTTGGGAGGACTGATGAAGGTCAGCATCATTGCTCGGATGGTGCGGGTCACCTGGAGTCTTTCCCCCATAGCAGCCATGCTTCTGAAGAACATTTTGAAGGGTTGGGTCTCCCTGTAAGTGGGGCTTGTTTGTAGTTTTTGCAGTTTAAGACCTGAGGGAAAGCTGGATTTAGATGGTGCTGTGCAAACAGAAAATAAAAAGTAACCAAAGTACTCAGAAAAAGCAATAAGTCAGCATTTTAAACCACTAGTTTCATCCTTCAGAACATGTTTCTACTGGCATGGTATATGGTATAACAAATAGCTGGTCTAAGGTACACAAATGCAATATATTATCGCTCTTGCTTAGCTTACTTCAGCGGCATCCCAGTGAAGTTGCTTGTGCAGCTGTCACTTAGCCTGTGCATTAGGAAAATTAATTACACGGTCATGTAGTGGAGATCAGCTGGGACCCTTGCTCCCATCCATGACAGGAGAGATGATGCTCCGGGAACGTGTCTGGGCTGTGCATAGGAAAGGCTCCTGCCTTCAGGATCTCTGCCTGCGTTGGGTGGGAAAGAAGGGGACTGAAAGGGGAAGAGGGACAGCAACTTGCTAAAGTGACCGGTTAAAGGAGCTGGTGGCTCTGCCCAAGAACAGGCCTCTGCCCTTGCTGAACTTCTGATGTTTCTAAGCAATGCCACCAGCCCATCAATCCAAAAGTGACCCAACCTCCCCATCTCCCAGGCACTGAGGCAGCAGTGAGAGGGATGTGTGATTTTGAGGAGGGCCAGGTCCGCACAGCTGCACTGAAATGCGCTCTGCACATGGAAAATAACCTGTCCTCAGCGTCCTGCGTGAGATGGGCTGACTGACCCCAGCTCCCCCACTGCAAAACCAAGAGGGGAGGCTTGCCCGCGCCTGCAAGGGGACAGGGGAGACAGCATCGTTAGTGGCTGCAGATCGCTGCCGCGATGACAGCATCGCAGAATCACCTGGGAGGAAATTAATCATTGTAAAGCCTGTGCAGGGGTTACCTGGGTGCATACAACCACGCCACGCACTGAACGTGGATGGCAAAAGCAGAAAGGGGGTAAGCGGAGGAGGTGGATGTCCCCGACGCACGCCTGGTGTGGCGGGAGCTGAGACCTGGGGTGACCATGACCGCCAGCTGTGCTTGGCAGTGCTGCGCTGGAAGCACGCTTCTCTTCTCCTGCTGCCTCCCTCCTCCCAAAAACCCTCACCCCAGCCCTGCGAACAATCTGGTGTGTCACAGTGCAATTACAGACTGTCAACCCGTGTCAGCCCGAGGTGGGTGGGAATTAAGGCTCCACTGACATCTAGCATTTTTCTCATTTTTGACAGTCTGACTAATTTCAGACTAATTTGGTGTCTTCTTGTGTTCTGTCGTTTGGGTTTGGGTTTTATCATTATTACTATAATTACACTTATGCATGTTTCTGTTTGATTAAACATCAAATAGTAAATACCCACATGAGGTAGTCACAGCAAGAAGAAATCCAGGGATTTGCTCCTCTGTCTCTAGCTGGCCCTGGAGCAAACAGCACCCGACTCAGGACCTTCACCTTAGAGGAATGCATGAAATCTGGAAATGAAAATCAAAGAACTGCCTCTGGGCAAAGCCAGAAAAAAAGAGTTTGCTCCTTGGCTCTGTTGTTCCTTAGGTCCCCACAACAATCAGGCATCTTTCTCTCTTTACTCACTTGCTGTTTGTTGCTTAACAGTTGTGTTAACGTGTGAGGCATGAACATTCTCTAGAATATTTATTTGTGCAACCTCTTAGGCATTTTAGGATGCTTAAAATTATCTTCAGATGCAGTAAGATACATGAGCACCACCATCAGCAATGTTCACTAAGGTACCTACAGCATCCCTTGGCCCTGGCCAAGATTTCTCTTTTTGGGCAAGTTATAATTCTTCATCCTCAGTAATGAATCCAGCACATTTCAGATGGTGGCACCTCAACTTGGGAAGTTATTTATACCTGTTGGCTGTGCTGCAACAACTCACTGTTGTGGTCATGGTTGCCGGATCAGTTTAAATGGAAATATTTCCCCATGCAAGTGGGCAAGCCAAGAGCACATGTGTAGATTAGTGCCACCAGGTTTAAGCTGGCGGTGATGCTGAAGCTTTTGGTCATGAATGCCCACATCTGGATTGTCAAGCGGCAGCAAGAAGAGGAGGAGGAAGGGCACAAGAGTGGAAATGCCGAAGCCCCCTCCATGCAGAAAATGGGCTGTGTGAAAGCCCCTGGCCCCGGGGAGTGCACCCACCCACTGCTGCGGTCACCTTTGTGCCAGCAGGTGTCACGAGCTGAGGCATGTGGGCCAGGGTGGGCAGGGGTAGCGAGGGAGGCCACGATGGAAGGAAGTAATTAAAGATGGAGGAGGTGTCTCATCATGATTGCTGCCAGGGTGGAAGTAGTTCTGGGAGATGGTGCACACCCATGAGCTGTCCCAACCATGGCAGCCGGGCCCTTTAGCACTGCTTTATTTTTTGGTCAGTTCCCATTTCTCCAAACCATTGAGATGGCCAAAACAGACCTCAAGACCTCAGCTCACCTCTTTAAGCACCCACAAGTGAGGTCTCCCACACAAGCACCCAGACCTGGGCAAGGGGTGGCTGTGACCATCAGGAGGCACCGCAAGAGGAAGGCTTGGGGGGACCTGGGTGCTCATGAAAGGATGGGGTAGGTGTGAGGTCTGGCCAATAAGGGCACACTTGCTTTGCCAGGTGACGGCTCTGGCTTGGCACAATTTCAGCTCTTCCAGAACCACTCCCTGGAGAAGAGATGTCTTGTCCTCTTCCATGACTGGAGACATGACTTCCCTGCTCCCCTAGAGCAGAGGCTTCGCAAGGGGAGGGTCTCCAGACCCAGAATCTTCAGGAGCTACTTCAGTCAGTTAAATGGGGGCCACGGTATGCTCTCATCCTGGTCTCATCCCCCAGTGCTGCCCCGGCACTCCCTATGAATGTTTTGTCTCCCAGGACCGTCAGACATTTCCTCAGGGTTTGACCCAGCCAAGCACTTAACACACATGCTCAATCTGAAGCACATCAACAGGCTTACTCAAATCCTGAAGTGCCTGGATCAGGGCCTGTTTGCATACGACAAGTACGGCCTTCTCCCATGGCTGCCATGAGAAAGGCATCATTTTGCATCACTTATTACTTGAGCACCAACTTGTAGCACAGCAGCAAGAGCCAAAGAGGGGCACCTCGCGTTGGCAGCACTGAGGAGGAATTTGAACCAAACGTGGCTGTTTGGGACGGATGGGATGGCTCAGGGGTGACGTGAAGCTGCACTGCGCCGTGCCACAGCGAGCGGCCACCGCTTGCAGGACCCAAGGAGGACCACTCGTGACCAGCCACGCACATGCGCAGACAGCCTAAATAGGAACTTGCTTACCAGAAAATATGCAGAGACATTAAACCCAGGAGCTTTTCATCACCCCAGTCAGACCAGTCGCAGCCTGACTAACAGGAGGTGAAGCCTATATTTACTGCAATTTACATAAATCAAGAGAGATCCCATGAAAGACAACCAACTAACCTAATTGCTCTAGGGACAAATTCCTTCTGACACACACATCTGATAACATCAATTACCTGGCAAACAGACTGATTCAAATGCTGTGGGTGTTTTCAGAGGTGATAAACATTATGGGAGGAGGCCAGGGTTGAGGCTGAAAACACTGGCAAAGGACCTGTAAGGGTCAACATCCATCAGAAACCCTATGCTCATGGGCAACAGAGACCCCAGGATGGCCCGTTCACATCTCCCTGCACACCACAAGCTTCCAGCATCTTCTAACAAACTTCAGACCTCTAGTGAAAAAACAAATTCAAAGCTAGACTGTGCTCAGGCACACTGCTGTGTCAAAACCTCCTGCCATAACAGGGAATATATTGGACAAAAAAAGCTTAAGAATGCGTGGAGCCCTCTACTCGACAGCCCTCTTCAACAAATCCATCCCGCTCTCCCGCCAGGTGCTCGCGTGATGGCAGGTTCCCTTCAGTTAGTTAGCAGGTTAGCAGGAGGCCACGCAGCGCCGGAGGAGAAGTGGGTGACACTACACCCATGACTATTCATTGCTGCTTACAGAGGAAACCTCCCTGCTGCTATGCAGCCAGACCGGCCCCTCTGCACCCCTTGTCACCTCCACATGCCCCCCCAGGAGCAGTGGCTACCTGGGGGGAGCAGCACAAACTGCGGGAGAAGCTCAGCCAGGCAAGCTCGGCCAACTAGAGCAGCAGGTCTTAGCACCTGGATGCTCTCAGAAGACTTTGTGCTCTTGCTGCTCCTGGTGCTCAAGCCCGTATTTCTGGTGTTGCTTAAGCGGGACTGAGCTCTTGTGGCCATGCAAGTGTGCACCACAAGCACCAATCTGTCTGACAGCTGCCACTTCAACCTCCTCCCTGCGCCCCGGAAAGCATCCCGATCCCCATGGGCACGGGGTGGCTTGTGCCCAGCCCATGGGGAGGTGGCCTGGCCTCTCAGAGCTGTCTTCTGCTTGGGGTCCCACACCATGCCCCCACGGCCACTAGGTGCAATTGTCTTTTTTCTGTGGCTTTCCAATTCAAAGGGTCTGAAATAATAAGAGGGACATGTTGTGGCCTGCCAGAGGGGTGCTTTCTCATAGCAATGGGTGCCAAGGTTGTGCTTTGCATGCCTTGGGGTGGAGCAAAAGGGCTTTGGGGGGCATCCAAGGGCAGAACACAGCACTGGAGGACCATGAGACCCGACATGGCACATCTAAGTGTGGGCTGTTTGGAGCAGGCTCAGGAGGCAAATTTCCCATCACCTGGGTGAAACTGGGGCCACCTGGACATTAGTTGTCATTTAGGGTTGCATTTTAGGGCTCAGAGCAATTTCCAGTCTCTGTGGACCTTTGCAGCAGCTGTCCCACCCCAGTGAGAGTCTCATTCCTGGGAGGAAAAAGGAGGTGTGAAGGGGAAGGAGGAGGAGCCGGGTAGGAGTTCAGAGGAGATAATTGCAAAGCAAAGAAAGAATGAGGCAGGACGAAAGTGGAAAGTAAATAAAGTCACTGGAAAGCAGTAACTGCGAGAGTCTTAGTGGAATCTTCTAAATCTTGGAAAGGAGGACAGAGTCAGTTCCACAGCAGAAAGGAAGCCCGAGACCCACAAAAGCTCTTCCCTATCTGCAAGAAGTCAAAGCCAAAGCGAATACATCACTTCCCTTGCTTCTACACTCAGAAATGATGCAGAAAACTGCCTCACCAGGAGCGATAGGATGGATAGGCTTAAGCTGGGAAGGACTTTTCCAGTTTTTTGTAGGAGCTGAAGGTCCTATGGCCAGCTGCAGGTGAAACACAGGAACAGGGGGAGAGGCATACGGAGCTAATTGGTCCTGATTTGAAAGAACTAAAAATAAATCCTGAGGGAAGACCTCAGCAAACGGCGTGTCTCCAGGGGATGCTGACTCAGGCAGAAGTGGCATGATGCAGACGAACGGGGAGGCAAGACCGTCCTGAGCAGAAATCTCATTACAGCTGCTTAGCTATTCCTGCTAACCTGCCTCCTATTTACTGCCCCGAGGGCTTAAGCAAAGGACATTAAGAATGAAATTAAGAAAGTAGAAATGTAGGCTGAACATCTGAAAAAAAAATCTCCACAGCAGGATGAGCCAAGTATGTCTGCAGAGATCTGTGCTGGCACCATCAGCCAGCTGAAGCCAAGCAGGAGTCCTGCAGCAGTGGCTTCTCCAGCCCCAGCCAAAACACCCTGCGAGATGCTTCCTTCCCTGCCAGGCACCTCTGGGCTCCGGGTACCCAGCGGATGGGGAGAGCATGGATGCGTCATCCCCCCAGAGCATCCTCTGGGCAGGGATGTTCCCTCCAGCTGGGTTACCCCCCCAGGCTGGACCAGTTCACTGCTTACTAGTCACCTTTGCTGGAGGTGGGGAGCACCCCACACATCTCAGGGCCTGGGGTGGGGTTTCCACAGGAAGCGGGGAACACCTCTCTGCCCTGCATCCCACTGCCTGGCAGAGGATGCACAAGAGCTCATGAGTCCCTGAGTGAAGGGGTGAGCCTGGAGCTCTTTTATTTGCTGTTGTAGCCCTTCAGCTGCTCTCACAGCCCCCAGAAGCATTGAGGCTCATGGAGGAGCGGCTGTGTTGTAGCAGTGAAACTTGAGCATGTGCTTGCCTGGCCAACGTTTTTCCATCTCTCACCCAGCTCTTTTTCTGGCCCTCTTGAAAAATAAACAAACTAATTAGAAAATGAAAAAACTCTGGGACTAAGCCCCACTGATGGACAGCAAAGCCTTCCTTGCTCTCCTGTCCCCACTGCCATCATCTCCAGCAGCAATACCTGCACCGAGCGCAAGAAACCCTCGGTGCTGGCGCCCAGGCTGGCGGTGCAATTAGAGACTGTCATGTGCTATCTGTCCTGTAATTTGCTACATTGGCACAGGCATCTGTGTTGGTAATTATGCACGTAGTGGGATCCACAGCATTACACATAGCCGCTAGCAGGAGCAAAGAGCCAAAAGAGCGAGGCTTTGCAAGAGCGCAGCTGAGTGAGAAATTTGGCACGCATAGAAAGCTTCATGCAATGTGTATCAGTGCCTCCCTATGGAGGGCTAGTGGGAAATGCCTACAAGTATCCACTTTTATAAACAAGATTTGGATAACGAATGTATCAATGATAGCATCCTTATTCAGTTTTCCATCACTTCTGCTATTGCAGCGTTGCAGCCCAGGCAGAAATGGTGTCAGAGAGTCACCGTTATCTCTGGGATGGGAAGCGCAGCCAGGAGGGCTCTTCTCTGAAATCCACGCTAACAGAGCAGCAGCTGCTGCCAGGTTTAGGTGGATATACGGTCTCATGCAGTGTTAATTTCTGGATAGCTCCATGCCAGAGAAAGCCGGCTGAGTCTCTGCAAGGTCTGGAGAGGGGAGCAAACCTCCAGCTCTCATGCAAACAGTCCTGTGGTCAAGCTTTTAAACAGATGCTCTGTCACAGGCTCAGCAAAAACACGGGACCTCTGATTCACAGTCACGGCAAGACCCCGTGCAGGCTGCCACCAGCCGCCAGCCCCAGAGGCTATCAGGAGTTGACAGAGGTCCACCAGGCAGGCGATGGCAATAATTCTTTCTTCTCAAAAGGATTTTGTCCTGAAGACCCATTTTCAGCAGTGAAGGATGTTGATACACGTCGCTTCTGACCGGTCCCCTGCCAGGGATCTCCTATAGCTGCTCCCTCTAACACACACAAGGGCAAGATGGTTGCAAAGCGCCAAGGCCATAGAGATCCTCGTTCTGCAGCATCTCACAAAACTGCCAGACTAGGACACCCTGGCCTCAAAGCCCAGGAGCTGGAGGAGGGACGTTATTCTCTTCCAGGCTCTATGCTTGCTTGCTGTCTGACCTTGGGCAAAACAATAATCCCGTCTACATCTTTTTGCCATTGTAGACCCAGAATAATACCTAAAACCTCCAGAAAAAAGACCATCCCTTAACAGCGTCCTGCTAACACAATGTAGCACAGTGATTTACAAAAGCGTGAGAACCTCATTTTTATCTCCTGCTTGAATTGTTAAAATAATTAATTACTTCTGGGAACCTTTAATTAAAACACTGCTATATTGCTAGTTATGTTTAAAACACTTAACACTGAATCACTCCATCTACAATTTCCTGAAAGCATCAACCACCGCCGCCTTTAATATTCCAATCCCAAACTGGCCTGTTGTACACTTCAATGGCCAGTGGTAATTCTGCAGCTCAAATCAACATAACGCTTTTTTCCATGCCCTGAAATGACACCAAGGTATTTGTGAGAATTGCAGATGTCTAACCAAATTATCATCAATCACATTAAATTAGAAAGCATGAGGGGGATGGTTCAGTTTTAAACCATCATTTTTGTTCCAAGTTGAGCAAGGGAAGTTTTTATTCTTCCCCATTAGCACCCCCAGACTGCACCCCCAGTTCCCAGGTGTGGGGACTTCCCTCTGAGGATGGCAAGAGTTTGGAGGAGAAGACATAGAGTTGCTCACCCAGCACCCAGCGGGGCAGACTGGGACACCTGGGAAGCTGCAGCAAAAGCTGAGCCCACTGGGGACTGCAATGGAGAGAAAACAGAGGGAAAGCCCCTGTACTGGGCACTGGTGAGGCCGCACCTGAAATACTGTGTTCAGTTTTGGGCCCCTCACTACAGGAAGGACATTGAGGTGCTGGAGCTTGTCCAGAGGAGAACAAGGAAGCTGGTGAGGGGTCTGGAGCACAAGTCTGATGAGGAGCAGCTGAGGGAACTGGGGTTGTTTAGCCTGGAGAAGAGGAGGCTGAGGGGAGACCTTATTGCCCTCTACAACTGCCTGACAGGAGGGCGTAGTGAGGTGGGTGTTGGTCTCTTCTCCCAGGTAATGGGTAATAGGACAAGGGGCAATGGCCTCAAGTTGAGCCAGGGCAGGTTTAGGTTGGACATTAGGAAACATTTTTTTTCCAACCAAAAGAGTTGTCAAGCACTGGAATGGGCTGCCCAGGGAAGTGGTGGAGTCCCTGTCCCTGGAGGTATTTAGAAGATGGGTAGATGAGGTGCTTAGGGCCATGGTTTAGTGGTGGGATGGCAGTGTTACGTTAACAGTTAGGCTTGATCATCTTAAAGGTCTTTTCCAATCTAACCAGTTCTGTGATTCTATTCTATGAAAGCGAAGAGCAGCAGAAGAAAATCGCCCACACAGAGGCGCCACCACACCCCATGGTGGACCTGAGATATCCATGGGATGCTGTGGCTGAACACCTCACCCAGGCATCCCGGCACTCCCCGTCTCAGCAGTGCTCCTGCCCCTCTGCTCCTCCACAGCCCATAGGCACCCATGGCAGGAGCTGCCTTTTTCTGTGCCTGGCCTCCCTGTTTTGACTCATCATTTTATGATAAGCAAAAAATGCATTTCCAGAGATCTCCCTGCACAGCCATTGCCTGGCATTGCGCACAGCTGGAGATTATACCCACCTGGGCATTAAAAAGCCATATATTTTTCCACCTGGTATCTCATTCCAGCCTCTCTTTGCCATTTGTATGAAAAGAGGCTTTAACGAAAACCTGGGGTAACACAGCATCTTTGTGTCAGGTGAAGCTAAATAGCGATGCAACTTCAAAACTCAGCTAATAGTCACAGCTGTCCCCTCTGTTCCCCCTCAGTGTTGGCTCCTTGGCATGGATGGATAGAGCATCTCTCATAGCATCTTTGAGAAATCCCTTGAGAAGACCTAGCGGTCTTCCAGAAGGCAGCAACAAATGGATGGAGTTGGGACTTTGTCCTACTGCCTCATGGTCATAGGGAATAAATAAACCCAGGTTCTGGAGACCCACTGCCACCACCCGAGCAATGTGTGTGAGCTATCAGGACCAGCTCTGCCAACTCAGCCAGCTGTTTCGAATGTTGTCACCTCTGTGGTGACACCAGGGCTGGATGCTTTGCTGACCACATGCCCATAGTTGATATTGTGCTGTTGCACTGAGCCTCCAGACCCCAAAATGCTAACAGCGATGCAAGGTAAGCATAAGGGGATTCATCCCTTCTGCTTTCTCTGGCATTCACCTGCAATGCACCACAGACTGCTGAACGCACCAGCAAGACACCACCAATTCCCCTCTGTGACAAAAGAGATTTGCTTTAAAAACTTGTATTTAAATATACTGGTTTTGGCTGGGATAGAGTTAATTTTCTTCCTAGTAGCTGGTATAGTGCTGTGTTTTGGTTTTAGTAGAAGAATGTTGATAACACCCTGATGTTTTAGTTGTTGCCAAGGAGTGCTTACACCAGTCAAGGACTTTTCAGCTTCCCCTGCTCTGCCCGGTGCACAAGAAGCTGGGAGGGGGCACAGCCAGGACAATTGACCCCAACTGGCCACAGGGCTATTCCAGACCATATGACCTCATGCTCTGGGGGGATTTGGCCGGGGGGGCAGTGATCACTGCTGGGGACAGGCTGGGCATCGGTCAATGGGTGGTGAGCAATTGCATTGCACATGATTTGTTCTGTTCTGTATATTCTCTTACCATTACTATTATTATTGTTATTCTTTTCCTCTGTTGTTTTATTAAACTGCCTTTATCTCAACCCACGGGTTTTACTTTTTTCCAATTCTCTCCCCCAACCCACTGAGGGAGGGGGGCAGTGAGCGAGCGGCTGGGTGGTGGTCAGCTGCTGGGCGGGTTAAACCACAGCAATGCTTTTTAAATTCTATTCTAGGGACTTTAGATTTATACCCGACTAAACCAGCCCTCCGTCAGATCTCCTCTGCTGGGAGCAGAAACGGCTGGGGATGACACAGGAACATCGGAAATCCCAGAAGCATAAGCAGCAGGCAGGGACACCGACGTGCCTGAGGATCGGCGCCGAGCGCCTCCGTCCTCTCGCCCTCCCTGTGTAACACAGGGGCCCCAGCACTTACGCAGCTCCCATTTCACTTTCTCATTCATCGCGCAATGGATGGCTGAGCCTGGGGAAGTTGCCAACCGGCAGAAATACCATTTCTGAAGACATCCACGAGTAGATGTGGCATCGCAGGGAAGCCTGGCTCATTCCCAAAGAGCCCTGTTTGCTGCAGAGCACCATATTCAAGCCTGGCCCTTAATTTTCCAACCAACCGAGCGGGCAGTCGTATGGAAGGGAGACGGTAGAGGGCAGCTCCACCCTGCTTAACGCAGGAAATATTGTTTGCAAGTAGTGGCTGCTCGCACGCCACCTCATGCAAAGGATTCTTTTGCGCACTGGTATCATGACAGGCACAGGGAAGATGGTTGCAGCCACCGTCTTCTGCCCTTGCTCCCCATCCTCGGTGCCTCCGTGCAGGGCAGAGCCTGCCTGCCCTCTCTGCAGGGTAACTTGCGATCAGAGTGACAAAAATGCCGGGGTCCGTCATGTCTTCTGGGGCTGCTGGAGACTCAGCATGGTCCAGCTGCCTGGCGAGGGCTCAGTTTGGCCCTTGGGATGCCCCTGCTGAAGCTACTGCTTTTCTGCAAGGAAGGACGGGGTGGGCAGATGTCACCTCCGTGCCCGTGCGGGGTCCCAGACCCAAGGGTGGGTGACAGGGCAGCAGGGATGCCGGGGCAGCAGGGATGCCGGCCTCATCCTGGCCCTGATAGGGATGGTTTGAACTCTTCCTGGAAAAAGTCCATGGCAGCCCATGCTAAAAACAGGGTAAACACATTTCACCTTCCCTCGTGTGGTGGGTCCAAGCCCCCGGGCAGGGGAGGCTGCCACGTCCCCACCACAGCCCCCGGCCCAAACACCCACCATCATGTTAAAGTGAAGCGAGCTGGGGCAGGATTGCTTCATGCATCACAGAGCCGCAGGAAAGGGCACAGCCTTGTTAGAGATGTATTTTCTGCAAATCATCCCTCAGTAAATAGATCACAGGAGCCCCGGCTCTTCCAGAAACATCAGTGAAGAGGGTCAGTGGCAGAAATTTTAGCCCAGAAATGATTTATAGCCTTTCTTTCCCAAGACCCAGGACCCTGACAATTTGTTAGGTGATCAGCACCATTGTGTGGCAAACAAACTCGGACTGGAAGCTCCTGCTGGCTTCAGCAGTAATTTCGTTATCTTCCCAAAGGCAAAGGCGGGCACTTACCACCGGGGTCCATCTTCTGCCGCAGGTGTTTTCTTTCTCCTCTCTCCTGAGGTCTGTTTCAGAATTTAAATGCTGGCTTTCACCACGCTTTATCTTCATGGAAAATACTTCTTGGGAGGGTTTGACTCTAGAAGTCAAATCTAGATGGCAAACACTGACAACCACCATCATGTTTCCATCTGTAACATACAGCCTGACTCCCCCAGCGCTGGCGAAGGCTGGCGGAGACAGCTCACGTTTCCACTCTGAAAAGTCAGCAGGGAAGAGGTCCCTTGAAGCGTGAATAAACTAAGAAAAATAATTAACTATGACAATTAATTCAGCAACCTCTGTTGCTATTTTGCACCTCAGGATGGAAAGACGCCCGCAGCTCATTGCACTGGTGCTCCACTGTGTTCGTAAGAAAAGACGGGGGAAGGAGATGCTGCTCATCCCAGAGGTGTCGTGCACACCGGTGGGACCAGAGGCACCTCACACACGGTCCGGGCTGTGGCAGAGCAGCGTGGCCACGAGCAAGCCCAGGGGCAGCACAGCACGAGGAGCTTGCTCAGCTGCAACACCGTTGGGTCTCCTCCAGTGATGCAGGCGCTTGGGAGATGCAGTACGGCTTTTCCTAACAGAGACTGGCATGATGTTTAAAATCCAGGACATGTATTTCTGCAGCAATACACAATACAGCTGACAATATTTGGGAAATGCTGAAAGCTGAGGACCTTCATTTGGCTGTTGCAGGAGACCTCTGCAGACCCCCAGTGCATGGCATTGCCCAGGCTGCTGGTGGGGATCACCGGCCTTTGGCACCCTGCTGCTGTCTGCCCAGTGCTAACAGCTCGCATAAAAACACGGAGGCTTCTGCTTCAGTGGGAGTAAGCATCAGGTTGCATCCATTAGCACAAGGTAATGACGGGCTCCTACCTGGTTCACAGCAAGGCTGAACAAGGGTACTGCGGCAGCATGGCTATGGGCAGCCCTCCGTGGTGACAGTGCAGCTGGGGATGGGCAATGCCAGCCCAGCGTCCCCCTGGGACACCCCAGGCTCCGGTAAACTCAAGACAGCATATCTCAGAGTCACAGAGGGGTCAAGGTGGGAAGGAACCTCTGCAGGTCATCTGGTCCAACCCACTTGCTCAAGCAGGGCCACCTACAGCCGGTTGCCCAGGACCATGTCCAGACAGCTTGCGAGTATCTCCTAGGATGGAGATTCTACAACATCTCAGGACAATCTATGCCAGTGCTCAGTTACCCCTCACAGTGCAAAAGCGTTTCCTCATGTTCAGATGGAGCCTCCTGTTTCTGTTTGTGACCATAACCTCCTGTTCTGGGATGAGAATCTCTGGGGATGGTAGCATGGGCTGGCTTCTGCTGAGCTGTGCTGTCAGGACATCTCATAGTGATATCGCACACATTGCAGTTACTCAGAAAGTAAAACAGAAACCAAAGTGGGAGCCCTCCTTGGCAGACGGGCCCACTGAAGATGCCCATTTCCCTTGGCTGGTGAGAAGACAAGCCCCATCCCCAAGGGGCTGCTGTGCCTGTCTCCATTTCCCACAATCCCAGCCCCAGGTCCATTAATAAAGCTTCATGCAGCTTGGGTTTACCCTAGGGAACAGACTCAATCCAGGTCATCCCCATGTTGGTGCACCTGAGCCCAGGGGTCTGCTCCTGGGTGCTGTGAGGTGGGCACAGCCTGGCTGGGGTGACCAGTGTGGGCCAAATGGCACAACCAGATATCCCAAACATCAGCATATTTTTGGATAAGGACAAAAAGCCATCACCAAACAAGCCCCAGGGAGGATGCAGAGGTTGGCTGAAATGTTATAAATCCCAGCCCCAAGGTCGGGGGAGCTCTGCAGCCTCTCAGAGGCTCCTTATGCATCCTCAAACCCAAACCAAAGTCTCCACTGATGCTCCCTGGCCACCGTGCACCCGCCGACCTCCTTGCCCAAGCGCCTGCCCGCTGCCGCCGTCTGACACACGCTTTTATTTCACTGCCCTTGAGCTTTTCTGTTCATGCAATTGCCATAAGGCCCCAAGTCAGAGAACTTTGCAGTTTTAGAAGGGGTCTACTCCTGAAGAACCAAGCTGCTTCCGCATGGACGTCACAGCCCACAGGCTGAGCAAAGAGCAAATCTCCATGAGTCATTAAGCTCCTCTCCCCCGAGAAGCAGCGGGGTCTCAGTTACACGCCGGAGGTGCATGCCTCTCCAGTAGAAGGTGGGAAAAGGAAGTTTTTAGCTCTCAAGGGTAACATGACTGTTCAGTAGATAGAATCATTTTTCAGCCACAAAAAAGCAGCGTTCGAGTCACCAGTGCCCCGGGGCTATTTACTTGGCTACGCAACTGGGAGCCTGGCAGCACGTTGAACGCAGCAGCTCCCGAGCTTTGTTCTGCACGCTGCGGGTTTTTGCTTGAGCACTTCTGCTGCCTGTCTCGTTTGCTTTTAAATAAGCACGAGGTGCAGCCCCATGCCATGGGGATGCCCCAAACAGGGCAGCCTGAGCTCAGCCCTTCCCAGGCACTCAGAGAAGCAGCTCTGCTGGGGAGGTAGGGCAGAGCAATTGGTAAAGTTTGTTGGCACTGTCACTTGCCCCTTGCAGTCTCCCTCTTTTCCCCAATTAATTTGCCACAAATTAATTAACATCCTTGAAGCCTCAGCCCCTGCCTGTGCGTGTCCCCTACGACCTCCCAGCCAGCATGCAGGGAGGCAGCAGTTGGTAGTGCTTTCCAAGAAAAAAATTGCATCTGGAATGAAGGTCCCAGGCTGGTACATGAGATGTCTTTGGATTCAGACACTATTCACTTGACAGCATGGGCTGACTTGGCTGCCTTCGAGGTTCCTGGCAGGCTGGTTTGCTTCATGGGACAATGGGTGGTTTGCTCAAATGGCCGGTTCCCTGTCCTGTGATGATGACATTCTGCTGGGGTCCAATTTTACCCAGTTTAAAGCAAAGCAAATTAGGAAAAACTTCTTCACAGAAAGGGTTGCCAGGCTCTGGAATGGGCTGCCCAGGGAGGTGGTTGAGTCCCCATCCCTGGAGGTATTTAAAAGAAGGGTAGATGAGGTGCTTAGGGACATGGTTTAGTGGTGGGATGGTAGGGTTAGGTTAGCGGTTGGACTTGATCATCTTAAAGGTCTTTTCCAACCTAAACGATTCTATGATTCTATGAAAGGAGAGCTTCTTATCTAGCGTAAAGCCAGAGGTCTGATGCTTCCAGCAGCCCCTCTCGGCATCTGTGGTGCTGGGGTAAATCCAGCAACCAGCTCTCCCTTTCTCTCCTCTTCTGCAAATACATGTTAGTGCTCATCACGGTTTTCACAAAACCAAGTGAAAATGCACCTATACTGGACATAAATTTGAAATATTCCTTCAAATATCCTGTCAGCTGGATACTCATTAGCTACACTCCTCTTAGCATTGTGAGCGTGGTAGGCAGTGTTCCCGGGTTCTTCCAAACCCTTCCTGGGGACGCTCTGGGAGTTAGTGTGGGACAAGGACCTTTCCCAGTAGGTAGCTTGAGTGCAACCACACTGTTTTGGGGGATGGAGAGCCCAATCACACAGGTGTGGGCCACCCCAATCTAGCTGCCGCAGAGCCAGAGAACAGCCCAGGGCACCTTCCAGACACTGATCCAGATACAACCACCATGTCCTACATCCTGAAGACCCCCAAAACAAGCATGTGTGAGGTCCAGCACGTCATATTGTACCCTCACCTGTGTTAGGGCTGTGGTTCTTCATCTGGACCATTCCTCAGGCGACAGCCACAACACAGCAAGCATCCGAGGAGCAGGCAGCTGTGGGTTTCGGCTCTGTGCCCCAGCACTCCCCCTCAGTGGGTTGATGTCAGCTCCCTGCCCAGAAAAGCAGAGATGTGTGTTTGGGTGGCATTTGCCCACAGCTCACCTCCTGTCCCCTTCTGAGGAGTTCCCCACTTACTTTCAGGTCCCTGTAGCATCTCTGACCCAAGACAGACGGGCGTCCATGACCTTTCCCACATGATCATGCCAGAGCGGGAGCTTCAGGGTGAACACCCATGGGGGGGTTCTTCGCAGGGACAACTTGGACTTGATTATTTTGTGTGTAATTGTGGTGTGTTTCTGTAGCTGTTTGGTACACACCCCTCTCCACTGCTGAGCTTGGCCAATGGGTCACACCTTCTTCTTCCTTAGCCTGTCTAGTTTGAAATCTTGTTAGCTTAATTTAAGAGGCTATTTTGTGAGGCTGACCAACCCATGCCAAAGCTAACACAGAAAGAGGACTTGTCATCTGTTCCCTTTTTATGAAGTGCTATTGCTATGCCATAAACATGCCCCAAATCCTGAATCACAGAATCATAGAATAGTTTGGGTTGGAAGGGACCCTCAAAAGTCATCTAGTCCAACCCCTCCTGCAATGAGCAGGGACATCTTCAACCAGATGAGGTTGCTCAAAGCCCCGTCCAGCCTGACCTTGAATGTTTCCAGGAATGGGGCCTCCACCACTGCTCTGGGCAACCTGTTCCAGTGTTTCACCACCCTCGTTGTAAAGAATTTCTTCCTTACATCTAGTCTGAATCTACCCTCTTTTAGTTTAAAACCATTACCCCTTGTCCTATCGCAACAAGCCCTGCTAAAAAGATTTTCCCCATCTTTCCTATAGGCCCCCTTTAAGTTCTGAAAGGCCACAATAAGATCTCCCCGGAGCCTTCTCTTCTCTAGGCTGAACAATGTTTGATCCAAGACAAAGACACCATCCAGCAACAATAAAACCACTTACAGTCACGCTCCTAGCCCAGTCCAGCCAGAAGACATTAGATGCTTGGGAGACACTCTCTTGGGAGACACTGTCTTGGGAGACCCCATGTACATGGGTAATTTGTCATGCAAAACCAAACTTTCCAGAGGAGACCATTTCAAGGTGCCAGCATCATTATTCAGTAAACTGCACGTGCATCCAGTATCTTCACAGCAAACCAGACCGAAATAACCACCACTGGAGAAACAATTCCAGAGAAGCTGGCTGAATAGATACAGTACAAACGACTTTAGTCCAGAAGTTGTTTATTCAGAATTATATCCTTTTGCTTCAGAATAGAGAGTCTGTGTGGGAGTTGCTTGGGAGCAGGTTTTTCTGTTACAGGTATGCCCAGCCCTCTGTGGACAGGTGCCAACAAGTTCAACATGAGATTAAAATGCACATTAAGAGGGAGGAAGGAAAAATAATAAATTAAAAAAAAAACCACAGGAAAAATAAAATTTAAAATAAAATAAAAATTAAAAAAATAAAAAAAAACCAACCCCAAGAACTCCCAGAGCAGGTCCAGGAGCTGTGATACCAAATGCTACGTGCCAAAGCGCTCGTGGGGTTTGCTGCTTCTGACCACGTGCTGGCAAGGAGGCAAGGAGAGACCTGCAGGGGGAAGGGTGACATGCACAGTAAATAGTGACCCTGCTGAAGGAGCCCTGCGTACATAATAATTCTCACCTGCCTGGGCTGTGCCACCCAAACCAGCCCTGCTCTGGTTTATGGTCTTTGGCCTTTGGCAAAAAGACAGGATTTGCATGCAGTGATGCCGCTGTGTTGGCAGGAGGCACCCAGCCGAGCGAGTGGGGCAACTTCTTCAGCCAAATAAGTGGTGTTGCTCCATCAGGCAACAGCCTCCGGATCGGGTTCATTCCCTCCTGGCCAGGCTCACTCAGGGCATGGCTGGGCAAACCCAGCTGGGGCAAACAGGAAAACTAAAAGGGGTAAATGTGGACGCTCAGAGCCCCGCTTGTACCAAGCAGAGCCGTGGCCTCTGGATTGCTCTGCAGGCTGTCATCAGTGTGCTGAGCTGCTGCAGTGCTCAGGGGTGCTGCCTGCTGGAGGGGTCGTGCATCCCACTGGCATCAGCGGGGCATGGAGGGAAGGTTTGTTCCTGAAGGCTTTGCTGCAGGCACCGGGAGCATCATCCCTGGTTATGAGAAAGATGTGTCGGGAGGAAATAGATTGGCTCTGACCAGCCCTGTGCCATGGGGTTGCAAAATATCATGGGGAAGATGTCAGGGCTCATAGATAATATCTGGCTTTTTGAGCTTCACAATTAAATGCTAAGCTCCTCATCTAATTTACTACCACATTAAACATATACACCAACAACTTACTGCTTTGTAGTCTCTCCCAGGGGAAGTTCAGCTGTTGCAGCATCCTGCAAGAGCTGCAGTGAGTGATGGAGTTTAGTCCAGCCCTGCCAGCAACCTCACAGCCAGAGCTCTTCCAGCCAAAAAACCAGCAGCACCCACAATCCACAAACATTAGGCTCATGCCAGCACCATGGCAGCCGCGTTTCTGGCCTTCTCCAAGCCATCCTTGGTGTGACAGGCACCCACTCAGACCATGCTGGTGGGCAGCCTGCTCTCGGCGCGTGGTGCCCGCCAAGCCCTGAGACCCCCAGCACCACGCTAAAGCAACTCCTGGTGCCACGCAGCATTGACACTAAGTGCCTTGAGACTTTCTTCCATCTTCTCCTGCCACGGTGACCACCACCACCACCTTCCCAGCCCAGAGCGCAGGCTGTAGGCATGCAACTCCCTGCCAGTTCCACTGTGGCATTTCCAGCGTGGTGACACGGTGACCATGTCATGCATCCCATAACACAGGGGTGGTTGGGCACGGACGAGGCTTGGAAGTCCCTATGGCCCCAAGGCATCCTTGCTGATCCCTGCTCCTCAAGCGTCCAGCTTGGAAGGCTGGAAGAAGCCTCACTGACAGGGAGTGGCATCACTTTCTAGGAAAGTCTGTGGCTGACGGATTTCCTGGGTCTGAACCGTTTTCCTATGAACTCAGCAGCAAATTGGCCTTTCTCCATGCTCTTCAACAACCCACCAGCAGGGAGGGAGGTGATGTGACTCTGCAAACCAAGATCTGCCCATGGGAGCACCTCACCTCTGGTTTTGGTAGCAGTGGCCATAGCTGTCTATGTCTTCCCTTTGCACCCTGTAGCTGCACTGAGATAGGAAAAGGTGAGCAGACAGGAAGAAAATAAGAAAAAATAACTGGAACAGCTGCTGCCCAAATGGTATTTTTTGATGCCGCTTTCTTCTGTGTGGCCCCAATTTTACGTTGAGGAAGTAGATGAGGCGAAGATTGCAGCCTGGCATGGCCGGCAGCGGGTGCAAGACTTCAGATGGGGTCTGCAGGCAAGGTCCCTCTTCTGTTGCCGATGTGTGACCATTGCTGCCAGACACCTGCAGCTCTGCTCCCGGCTCTGCAGCCACCAACCGCAGCAGCCTAAGCTGCCGGGTGGCAGGAGGTCCGGTCAAGAAGCTGCAGGTACCACCACCACCACCACAGCAAGGAACCGTCACTGTGCCCGGTAAGGCTTGCTCAGGATGTTGTCAGTGGCTCTGTGTCCATGCACAGGGTCTCCTTGATGACAAATCCCAAATGCCTGTGACTTGACACATGGGGGAGGGGCAGGTCGATATCCTGGAGGGATGCTCCTCATTCGTGCTTCATGCTCTTGAATCTAGCAAGGCCAATGTTGTCGGACTATGGCTGGAAAAGTTTTGATGCTGGAAATTTCACCTGTTTTCTCTAAAGCGAGAGAAACGCGGCGTTTGCTGGGATGGTTGACAAAGAATGGCATCACAGCATCATCGTTCCCTCTGGCCTTGGAGACTTCACTTCTTCTGCCCTCCGCTGACTCCCCAACTCCTCCAGCTTTTCACTGGGCAGTTGGATCATGGAAACAAACTCCTGAACCACCGCGGCAGCAGCTTTCCTCCACAGCCATGAGAGTGGGGCACAAAAGATACACAGGTTCACAGATTTTGAAGACACACTCAGCAATCCCCAAGATGCCAACCCCGAAACGTCACCCCGGGGTATCAGCTGGGGTGTCTTGCACAGCAGTTTGATGGGAGAAGAAAATGCTTTGGATGCAAGCCTCATCTGACACTTGCTTGTGATTGGCTTGTGCTGCATGGTAGGACTCCGGCGTTGCCATGGTTTTCTAGGTTTCAAGGGGTGGTTTTACTCCGTACTGTTAGTTTTTCATAATCTGCTTGTCTTAACTCTTCACATAGGTTGATTGAAGATAGTTAAAATGGGAAACATATTTGTAAAAATGCTCTAAAACTGTTACCTGTGATACCCAGCGTGGTGGATGCTCTCAGTGAGATGCCACGAGCAGTAAAAAGCATCTGAATGGCATCAGTAGGGTTGTTCTGCATCTTGCATTGGGTTATTCTGCACAATGGTTGTATCTTCAAGAATTAAACTGCAGCGTGGCTGTTCTCCCTGCCCGCGGAGCGAGGAGCCTGCCAGAGCCCGTTCTTGCTGCCTGCATCTCTCTGAATTTACAAAACCTGCTCTAGTCCCTGGACAGTTTGAGAGCTCTGCAGATCCTTTGAAGGTCTCAGAGCTTTAAAAGCAATAGCAGACAGGCTTGCACTGTATTGGGCACCTCCCTAATAGGCAAAAATCATTAAAACCCCAAATTAATACATATCTATTTAATTTTTCCTGAAAGCATAAGCAGCAGGGGCTTGAGCAGAATGTCAGAGGACATTCCAGCTCACAAAGCTGCCGACTGACTGCAAAAGCCCTCCTTCACTGTGGCCACCTTGCAGATGTTGGGAACAGTGGGTCTGGCTGGAGCAGGGGGGACCAAGGGCCCTCAGTTCCCACAGGCTCTTTGTGAGCTGGGACTCCAGAAACACCCGCTGCTCCTTGGGGAATGCGGCTTCACACTGATGTGGCTGTCAGAAAGAAATGGAGCGCTGGATGGAAAATGCTGTCCAGGAGCAACAAACTCATGCAGCCCGCAGCTCTGCTGGTCCTGCAACTTGCTGGGTCACAGCAAAGCTCAGAGCCACCATGCATGGTTTCTTCCATGTCTGTCATGAACTCCTCTTGGCCAACAATCTCCTCTTGGCCAACAATCTCTTCTTGGCCTCTCTGTTCCCTTGCTTCTCATCCCAGAGCAATGCCTGCACTTTTCAGCAGCCTCCCCTTCACCCAGCGGCTTTCACAAGAGCTTCGGGAGTTTCCTCTTCATTTTTCTTTCAATCCCATTTCTTCAGCTATCAGGTGATACTTAATGCAAATATCTTCATAGGTCAAGTCACTTCAGATGCTGAGCTGTCGGAGATGAGAGAAGGAATAAGTTGTTGTTAAGTCTGTTCAGTTTCTATGGTAGCAAGAAGAGAGGTTTTTCATTAGGCTCCACTTTTGAGACACCACCTCCAGAGCCTTTCCCGGGCTCTGACGGTGAGTGGTCCCCGTGCAATCCATGGCTTCAGGACCTGCCAGACCCACAGACATGCCACTGACAGAGCTGGGATGGCAGTTTGCTGTCTGGAGCATGAGCGGATGACACCAAACTGAGTGGGGCGGTTGACACACCAGAAGGACGGTATGTCATCCAGAGAGACCTGGACAGGCTGGAGAGGTGGGCCTGTGTGAACCTCATGAGGTTTAACAAGGCCAAGTGCAAGGTCCTGCACCTGGTTCGGGGTAACCCCTGGTATCAATACAGGCTGGGGGAAGAAAGGATCGAGAGCAGCCCTGCTGAGAGGGACTTGGGGGTACTGGTGGATGAAAAGCTGGACATGAGCCGGCAATGTGCGCTCACAG
>NW_009258484.1:4661110-4677643 GCF_000687185.1 Egretta garzetta | reverse complement strand
GGAGGCCCCATCCCTGGAAACTTTCAAGGCCAGGTTGGATGGGGCTCTGAGCAACCTAATCTTTTAGCGGTGTCCCTGCTCACTGCAGGGGGGTTGGACTAGATGACCTCTAGGGGTCCCTTCCAACCCAAAACATTCTATGATTCTATGATTCTATATGCAGTTCTCCAGTCTTGTACCTCACTTAGGAGATGGGGCAGAAGCCCTAGGGCTGAAGAGCTGTTGAGTAGCAATTCAGGGGGAGCATGGGGGACAATAGGAAATTTTGGTGAAGACAGCCTAGTAGCTGAACTAAATGAACTAACATCTGTCCTCCTTCAAGCAGTCTCATGGGTAGAGGACACTGGTTCCATCCCTATGACCGAAAACCAAGACTGCATTTTTACAAAGATGTGAGAAACTGAACAAGAGACGAAACACTCTCACTCTTCACTGGCATTACGCACGGCTGAAAGTGCATAATCACAAATTTAAAAACCAGGAAGAGCTTTGCGATGCTGGACAATTTCCACATGTAACATTTTGTTTCATGTGCCCTGTGGACAAGCTCAGGCCTGCTTTTCCATCAATGCCATTTTACAACAAATTGAAGCATGTTGGGTGTCCGGGTCACCAAGATTGCTGCTTTGCTAGGAGTACCGAGGGAGATAGAGCCTTCCCTGGAAAGAGTCTACTCCTGCATGGCGGTTTGTCTGTACACTTGCAGGTACCATCCAAAATGTTGTTTTGAGATTTCCACAGGTACAGAATGTATCTGTCAGGTTTGTGCTGACAGAGCACATCTTTTTTTAGATGTAGCCCGATAAACTTGGCTTTATTCTCAGTCTTATTGCACTGATAGGCCAGACTAGTTGTTTTCTTGAACAAAACACAGGTTGCCTTTGAGACTCAAGCAGTGATATGCAATTCTCTCTTTGAATAGCAGGGAAAGCCTTTCTGAAGTCTCACAAGGCTGTCTCTGGAGTACGTAATGTGGTAGCTGTGCTTGGAGAGAGGGAGCCAGCACAGGGGGTAGGGTCAGCAAAGGAAATGATGAGCGCCATTTTGGAGAGATGTGAGGGCACTGGGGAGGTGTCTGGAATCGACAAATAAAAGAAGGAATGGGGAGAGAATGAGGAACATGGATGCCTTCAGTAGCCTGGCCAGCGCAAATCAAGCTGGAGAGTTGCTTTTCTACCAAAGGCAACCATTTTTTCAGCAGGGAACACAACTCTTCAGCTCCCCAGTACAAAAAAAAAGGATTCTGAAAGAGCAGAAGTTCAGGATAGTGGCACGTTGCATCAGGAATGGGACTTTCCTCCCTAGCTTTAGCCATCTAAAACTCTGATTCCTGATCCCATGAAGGCAAGACTTTGGCTCAGTGCTGAGCCTGGCACTCACAGGGACGTGGTCCCTTCCCAGCGATGTGGAGCCATGCAGCTTCGTAAGACACACCTGCAATCAAGCACCAAAATGGGTTGTTTCCACTGGCCAAGTCTAACCTGGTCACCACCCTTATCTCCTGATTAAAGTCCCACTCTGTAGCCAATAAAGACAGTAACCTCTGAATACCATCATCAATACTCTCAACTCGCCAGCCTTAGACACAGCCCTCGGCATGAGCTGGCTCAGGGAATACACCTCCTTCTACTGATGACAGGGAGAGCTCAGTCAGCCAGCTGGGCTGGATGCCCCGCCTCCGAGAGCTGAAGTGAGGTGAGCTGACTCCCCCCTCAGACACCCTCTCACATCACCCCAGTCTTGCCTAATGATGCTCACTAGTCTTCTCTTCATCACTGCCAGTGACCTGAGCATTAATTAGCATCACAGGCCAGGAGGTCACAAAGCATCAGTGTCCCGGTCCGACTGCAGGGCCTTGGTGAAGCTCCTGCCTCTACAAGAGCTCCCAGAAGTGCTTGTAGGGCATCTGGGGCACCTCTGGACAAAGAGCCATCAACAGCATAGCCCTCCCTCCAGCTCCTTTGTGCACTGACCTTGTCCAAGGTGAAATACTGCTCCATGGGCTGAGATCACACCACTTTCTTTAATAAAAGTGGTGCTGGCAGGAGAATGGGATTTTATCCTATTCCTATGCCAATAAGCCATCATCGTAGCCTGGATTTCAAGCGATCATGGCTGTTGCCACCCTGCTGCCACTGCCCTACAGGTTACTTCAAATGTGTTGGAGAATGACAGAATAACCAAGGTTGGAAGCGACCTCTGGAGGTCAACAGGTCCCAGCCCAGCTCTCAGTAGTTCCAGTTACAGCAAGCTGTTCAGGGCCATGATGAGTTTGAACATCTCCAAGGACAGAGTCACTACCACCGCTCTGGGCAACCTGTGCCAGAGTTTGACCAGTCTCATGGTGCCAACCTTATGCCTCATAATTAAACAGTTTCCCGCTCTGCCTCTCATCCTTTCACCATGCGCCTCCCAGAAAGGTCTGGCTTCACATTCCCTATTACCTCCCATGGGGAAGTTGGAAGCAAAAAATAGATCTTTCCTTTGCCTTCTCCTCCTGCAACTGAATAAGCTCAGTTCTCTCACCATCTCCTGGTACTTTGTGTGCTCGAGCCATCTTGGTGACCCTCCACCAGGCTCTCTCTGCAGTCCATCAGTCCCCCAACACTTCTCTCCCTATACCAGTGCTCCTCTCCCTGGCTTTCATTCCTCCCCTGAGGGATCAGCGCCCTGCCACATGGGTCCAACGAGATGCACACGCAGCAAGCACAGGACTGAGAGTGCCCTCGATGTCCAAGTTCCCAGAGAACCCAGGCACCAGGGGTCAAAACCCAGCGTTGCACCATCAGGTTAGCAGGGAGGAAGGAGACACCTCGTCACCCTTGTTGTGAGAGCAGAAGCAGCGCACAGGGTTTGCGACGGCACAAACAGCCACCTAGACAAGAAAACTTAGGATGAGATCTGAGCATCTTAGCACCCCTCAAAACTGTTAGGCCTGTTTTACAGATATAGAAAGGAGGACAAAGGAAACTAAGGAACTACCTCACAGACAGCCTTCAAAGACCAGGAGACTTGACCACTGGGCACAGGGCACGCTGCCCTTGAGCTGCCTCGGGGAATCCCTTGGAGATTTTAGAGCAATCGGGGTCAGGTCACTGTCTCTAATGTAGGAAGATGAGGCTTATCATAGAATCATAGAATGTTTTGGGTTGGAAGGGACCCCTAGAGGTCATCTAGCCCAAGCCCCCTGCAGTGAGCAGGGACACCGCTAACTAGATCAGGTTGCTCAGAGCCCCGTCCAACCTGGTCTTGAGGCTTATGCCGAGGACGTGTACTGAAAATGTATCTGCAAATGACACAGTGACTCTGCGTTCAGCGAGTGTCACCAGGCACAGGAATTAGGCAATTTAGGAAAAACCCTCATCTGCCTGTGAAAGACTTTGCATGCAGAAGACAGAGAGCATAAAGGGCTGGGGGTGCCTTCACATCCATGGAGCCCTGATGGCACCACACAGTTCGCAGTGCTGATCTAACAGTGCCCGGCTGTGGGGTGACCCCGGGAGAGATCAGAAGTTGCCTCATGCCTCCACAGAGCCTGGTGCCACAATTCGGCGAGGGTGTCCCAAGCGCCGCCGTGCAATACAGGAGCCACAACTCGCCCTCCCCGCCGCCCCGGCGCACGGCCTGCCCGCCACAAAGGAGCCATCACAGCAGCGCCGGCTTGCAATGGGCTCTGAAGTGGAAGAAACTGTTTTCTCAGCATTTTATTTCAACTAATGTGTTCAGGCTAGTATCACACTGTGCTATTAATGCTGCCCCGGTTTGTAATTCTGCTTTCATGTTGGCTCCATTTTTCTCTTTTTAATGCCACTATCTAGCCTTCTAGTTCTTAAATGTGGGACCTATTTTTCTGTCTGCCGTAGCAGAAAGAGCTAATTTGGTCCTTCTGTGTATAAGCAACGGGACTGTGAAGTGGAATAGAAGGCGATTTTATCTCTGTGTACGTCCTTGGTCAGATTGACACTAGAATACTGCATCCTGCTGAGGTGCCATATTTTAAAGAGGACATCAAAAAATTGGAGCGGGTGAAGAAAAGAGCCATAAAAAATGGTTTGAGAGCTGAAGAAAACCACTTACAGGGAGACACTTCTAGAGGTCAGCCTCTGTAACTTGTCAGAAAGAAAACTGAGAAGTGATTTGATGATGTGTATAAGTACATGTGTGGAGAGAAAATACGGGATGCTAAGGGGGTACTAAAAATTTAGTCCGGGAAAGACACACAGATAGACAGTGATGGGCACTGGAGAACATGCTGAGCTGAATTAGAAATGAGGCGGACTTTTTAACCATAAGGATGTTAACCCTCAGAAGAAAATTGCAAAGTGAGTGATGGGTACTGTATTTCTTGAGGTGCTTGAGACACTTTTGGGTGCTAATTCTGCAGGTCAGGATAGAGGCAGGGATCCCCGGAGGATGGAAATCAAGGGGAGTTTGCCTGAATACAACCTGGGAGGCGACAGAATCCAGCTCCACAGAAACAAAATTGCACATTTAATTTCATATGCCCTTTTTTCCAGTTGCCCATCACATTCACTAAATCCTTGGGAAAGCAACTCAGTCCCCTAACATATTAATAAACTGTTAGTGGTCACTTTTAAGGCTGGGGAGGGAGATCTGGGGCTCTCAGACACACGGGGGTATGAGGATGGAGGCTGTGAGGCTGCTCCCATGTGAACACTTTCAGGATTGTGGAGCCAGGGGGTGAATGCTGGTGCCCCAGCCAGACCCGGTGCCTCCACTCAGCAATGCTCTGGCCAGCACAGTCGTACCTAGAGATGCTCATCCCGCCTGGTGAGACATGGAGAGATGTCCCTGGAGGCACATGGTTTAGTGGTGGGATGGCACGGTTAACAGCTGGACTTGATGATCTTAAAGGTCTTTTCCAACCTAAACAATTCTATGATTCTAAATGTCATCAGGCTCCTGAACCTGGACTTTTCCCACCACCTCTGCCGGTGGGCGCCAGCAGCCGATCCACAAAGCAGATCATAAGGTCATGCCTTCAGTGTACAGGAGAAGGGGTTAACGGTTGTAAAGCCCAAATCATGGCAGAACTCATCAGGACCAGGTCTGGAAGATCACTTCAGTCCGCTCCCCTGCTCACAGGTAGAATGGCTCCTCCAGTGCTGTTCATGGGGGGCTGTTTGCAGTTCAGACACACCTTGCTGGGCTGGGGTCTCCACAACGCTTCCAGTTTTTCCTGTGGAGATGTTTGTATTCTTTCCCTTGAAGTGTAACGCATATATCCCATATGCTAATTTGAGCCTGTTTCCCTCTGCCTTATCCACAGCAGACACTGAGAAGGCTGCACTCCTTCCCCTTTACAAATTTTTAGTATACTTTCCTTTTTTGATTTTTAAAGATTTTTTTAAAAATCAATTTTTTTAAAAAGAACCTATCAAGTTTTCATCTTTAAAATGTAGCGACCCTCACTCTGAGCACCCTCCTCCACAGACCATGTTTTTCTGCACCTCTTCTGCTTCTTACTGCCTTTCTGTTGGAAGCCCTCAGATCCCCCCTGTTCTCTTAACCGCAGTGCCAGGACTGGGGACAGACGCCCAGGGGATGGAGGACAAGAGGCCCCTTCTTCCACCAGGAGAGCAGGGTGCTGGTCCCTCACACCCGGCTGGTGATGCCTTGAGACACCCAGCCCCTTTCCTGCACTGCTGCCGCTGCCCAAGTCACTTCCCCATCCTGCATATGTACACTTAATAAATATATCCCCAATTACACAACTCCTCGTTAGTAAACACGGACTTTTTAGACGGCTCCTACACGTCTGCATCAGAAAAATAACACGTCACAAAGCCGCAAAGAGAAACTTCCAATTAAGCTCACTTTGTAAATCATCTGCGGTTTCTAAACAAGCCTGGTGCATACACATTCCTCTTGGTTTTGTCCCGGTGGGTATTTGCAGTCAGCACTTTGCACACAAACTTTTGCAGTTGCTTTACAGCTAAAGCTGCTCAGGGCGAGAGCCGCATGCCCTGAACCCAGCCCTGAGGCCGGGAACTGCATCCAGCCCCCAGCTACAGCTGCTGGACGTGCAAACTGAAAGCTGCTGGGCATGTAAAGCAACTATTAAGCTACTTCTAGCTCTTAAAGCTTCCTCAAGTGCTTATGAATCTCAAAAGCAGTTTGAACCCTTTCTTTCCCCAATTGCTCTCTTAAGGACATATATATCTGCAGATGGCCACATTCAGGCTTCTGTTGGCTCTAGGAGTCAAGTGGTCTTCAAGAATTCAGAGCTCAGCAGGACTTTGAACCCCTTCCAGCTGAGCTCTTGTGCTCTGCAGCCTCTGCATGGCTTAAGAAATTTCAATATTTACCAATCTGGTGCAAGCATCATATCCTGAGGAGCCCTAAATCAAAGGGGTTATAAGCTCCATGTACACAGCGTAGAAAAGCCCGTTTGAGGGATTTGTGCTGCCTGAGCAAGTGGGTTCTGCACACTCAATAGCTGCATATTCCTCTCTGTACAGGAAAATGACACAGAAAACTCTGAGGCTTAAATAAAAAACAAGGCTTAAATGTAAATTTATAATGAGTCCGGAGAGACTGGAGGAGATACTGAAACATTTGTTTCACAGCGTGCTAAACTCATGCTCAAGGAGAAAATGAATTTGTCTCAAGGTAAAACTGAACGTGAAGAGCAGAGCTTCGCAGAGATGCAAGTGCTTTGTGCCACGTAGCAACAGCAGCTGAAAAAGCCTGGTGGGAGCAGAAACCCTTCAGGAAGCCAAGCCAGGACATACGTTGCCATCTCTCTTCAGGAGCAAATGGAAAGGGTGCCAGCCCCATTTTCACAACGAGCAGGCAAAGCCCTGCCCAGCTACATGTGCTCCATCCACAGCACCCCAGCCTGCTCTAGGGGCTGCTTGGCCATGCAATGAGCCATCCCATGGCAGTGGTCTGGACAGCTTCCCTCAAGGAAAGGCCATGTTTGGTCTCTGCCTCTTGGAGGACACCATCCATAGGTCTGCTAATGAGCATCGGGGACAGCAATGAGCCATCAGTACAGCCTGGCCACGTCCGCGCTAGATATCCCACCAGGAGGTCTCCTCCTTTGCCCACCTCAGCTTGTCCAGTTGGCATCCCAGGTTTCTCCTTCAGGTGGTCATTCCCTGCATGCCTGTCCAGCACCTCACACAACCAGGCCACTCATCTGCCACAGGTCTCTAGGGAGATGCTGTGCCCACAGGAAGATCAATTTCTTAGCACATGCCTGTAACGGGACCCTCTGTCCCCCATCTTGAGAAGAGTGAGGTTGGTGAGTTTGTATATTATAGAATCATAGAATCATTTAGGTTGGAAAAGACCTTTAAGACCATCAAGTCCAACCGTTAACGTAACCCTGCCATCCCACCACTAAACCTTATCCCTAAGCACCTCGTCTATCCATCTTTTAAATACCTCCAGGGATGGGGACTCAACCACTTCCCTGGTCAGCCCGTTCCAGTGTTTGACAACCCTTTCGGTGAAAAAATTGTTCCCACTGCAGGGCAGGTAAGGTAAGAAACATTTTGTGGCCAGCAACGGTCTGTTCTCCCACTGCAGGACAGGTGGGCGGGAGCAGGCAGCCTGGCAAGGAGCATGTAGTCCAGGAGGAGAATCTGAAAGGTTTTTGATCCCCAGCAAGTGACATTTTTTCATCTGCCTCATGCCTCCAACTGCCTGCTATCTGTCAGCGGCAGTGTTTCCTTTGTGTTCCCCTTTCTCCTCATAAGGAACAGGCAAAGCCCCCATGCCACACAGCAGCTGATGGACCCTGGGCCTCCTTGTCCATGGCAGGGGCTGGAGCAACACAGCACAGGCACTCCTCGACTGGGGCTCCCGCGGCAGCTCCCCACCACATACAGCTCGTTTCTCCCTCACCTTCAGCCTTCCCTTGTATCCTGTACGTTTGGCGCAGGGATCGATCTTGTGGGCAAAAGCCCTGGTGTTGGAGGTTTCATGGTGAGCTAGAAGAGAGGTCCTGGGAAAATACAAATAATGAGCCTTATGAAAAGAATCAGCTCATAGACCATGCAGCATTATTTCATTCCCAGCAGCTCACTCAGCAGCTTTGACATCTCTGCTGGCGGCCGGCTTTCATTTCCATCTTGGACTTGCTGAACAGAGCCAAAAGGCTGAAAGTCTTTGTACATGCTTTATGGGTATTCACTGGGCAGGACCAGAGGGTCACTGGCATACAGAAGGGAAGGGATGATACCACATCTCCTTCGGGAATGGGTTTGCATTGCCAGGAGAAGACAGGTAGGAGCAGGCAGCCTGGCCATAAATATTTAGGCCAGGAGAACAGACCATCGCTAGCCACAAAACGTTTCCAGCATTCTTCTGAATCAGCCTCAAATCTCTCGCAAGAGACCAAAATCTAGTGTGGTGCAAGGAGAGACAAGGGGGCAACCAATTCTCGGCAGTAGCAGGGGGATTCCTGGGGTGAAATACCTTACAGCAGCTGAAGAGCACAACCATCTGTCCAAGCGGGAGAAGGCGAGGGGGTCCGAGTCCTTCTGAAATCCAAATCTAGGAATTGGTTTTACCACACGTTAGCAAAACTCACCAGCTATGAGAAACCACAGATTAACAACCACAGCCATATAAACTGCTGTCTCGGAGCACAGACCACAGTCAGAGCACACTCATCATCTCGTTTTTAGTGCAGTTGGCCTAAGTAATGGTATTTCCAATCACCTTCTCCAGGAGCAGCCTCAGCCCTGTGCAGGGTAGATCCAGCTGGGAATAAGCTCAACCACACCCTGCAGGATGGGGAGACCTGGCTGTTTTCATGCATCTCCTCAAGCGCACCACGCAGCACCTCCTCTCCTGAATCTGCATCCCCTTTGCCAGCGTGAATGAGACATGAACCCAACTGATTTTTATGCCGGTTGGAGCACAAGTGCAGCCTGCCTATATCCTGCCAAAACTCCACAACTTGAGAGGAAGGAGCCAAAAGTTGTATCTCAAAGAGGGAAAAAAGGCTTCCCAGCCCCACAGGCAACCAGAAGAAGCCATGCAGGACAGATTTATAAAATAAAGCATGGTGCAAAGAAACACCTCTTTCCAACACCCCCTTCTCCTTTGTCCCCCCCTCCTGAGGCTCAGATTTGTTAAGGAAGGAGCAGACATGGGCAGCGTCCATCCCTTACCACCCTTCCCAACCTGGTCGTTGCACTGCAGGGTATTGTCAGAAAGCCACTTGCTGACCCTGGCCAGACCATGCTACATGTGAAAGCCCTGCAGATCCACTGGCAACGGTTGGGCCGGAGTGGCCTCAGGGAAAGATGACTGTGTTTCAGCATCCAATGGATGCAGTGGTCCAAGAGAAAGATGCTGCAGAAATTATGTGAGGAAGCACCTATAAAACAGTCAGAGCTCTGGGTGTTCAGCCATCCTTGGGCTCTTGATAACTCCCAAATTTTCCATGCCTTCCTCTCTCCTGCTAAAGGAAGAATCCCCTCTGCTGTCTTCTGGCAGACTCTGCCTAATTAGTACCAGTATCTGCAGCTCCCCTGGAAAAATGTCTGTCCTGTCCCATCTGCCCCTGCTCACGGTGTTTGCCAGGAGGGGCCAGGATGAAGGTGCACAGCCTTGGCGTTTCCATGCTACCAACTCAGTCTCACTACTTTGAGTGTGCTGGTCCCACTTGACCAGGCTGGGCCAAGGGCACTTGGTTCAGGAAAAACTAAAACCGTGAGCCTTGCAGGGAGCAAGGAGGGGGTTTAACCATCTGCAAAGGAGGACTGCATTGAGACAGAGCTTGGGATCAACTTAGACACCAAGTGGGTCAAGGGTGCATGTGTTCTGTGCCTGCCAAGACACTGAGGGACCACAGAACATCTGAAGGTAGGTAACTACCAGGCTGCAATGCTGGTGGGACAGTGAGGGCAAGGGGCACTGAGGAGATACAAACCAACACAGAGAGGTTCTTCCCACCCAACATTAATCACCTAAACTGCTTCCCTTTGATCCCCTGTATAATATGATCCCCTGTATAATAAATGGCACTCTGGAGGCCCCACTCATCTGATCCTGGAGAAGGCATCTCATGCATCAAATAACTCTCAACCTAAGTTTACCTGTTTCACTCCACCTACTCTACAGGGAGTCTGGATGACCAGCTCAGACACAAATATCTGCAATGGGGCAAGAGGAGCTCCAAACTTAGCCCCCTAGAGCGATGGATCTTAACTCGGGCAGTTGCGTTGTCATCCCAAGACTCGCTCCAGCAGCAAAAACTCTTGCCACCAGTCTCTTCCCCATCTCATCCTATGGTCTTTCCCCAGCTATATTCAACACCATCTCAAGCAAGCATGACTCCCCATTGGGAAGCCATGTGGTGAGCTCTGTCAGTTGTGTCCAGACACAAGCTTATTCCTGTACATTACCAAATCCAGCCAAGCATTTTTTTCTTAAGGGGATGGAATTTGTTTGTGTTGTTAAAACTGCTCTGCACCACTAGCGGAAAATTCTGGCCAGGCAGCCTGCAGGTAGCTCGTAGGATAAAGTCTGAGAACTCAAACAAGGTATAAAATACCTCTAGTTGGAAGAAGTCTTCGAGAAGCAGAGTTGCTGGGCCTCCAATGAGAGGCAACCCTTCATGTTCCCAGGGTCCCCAAACCCTCTGCAGCGGAACTGTGGATGTCTACAGGCAGCCACTGCGGGCCGCTGGCACACCCACACATAGTCCCAGCAGAGCCAACATGACCGAAAAATGAAAAACCACGAAACCACCCCCGTCACTGAGGAGCAGAAGCGCAATAGCTTTATTCCCACCTTGGCTGTAACCACCAACACCGGGTATGAAGGGAATCTGCTGAACACACTCAATCTAAGCGGGATCATTTTTTGCGTAATAGGGTTTCTGATGCCAAACACTTAATAGCTCCCTTTGGGAGGCTGCAGTTTGGTTTTGTTTCTGGACAGCTCGAGAAGAAGGAGCATGCCCTGGAGAACTCGTGGTACTCGTGGCAGTGGGGACCTGAGTGCGAGTGCCAGGATAACCCAGGTCTGTCAGGTGAAAGGCAGAGACAGGGAGACTGGCAGAAGGCAGATGTGATCCATCCTGTCACTCCACACTCACACTCATCCCTGGTTACTGGTGGCCATGCTACCCCTGGAGCTCGTTAGCTGGTCCCAAATCTCTTCTTCCCCTTAGTCTGGGCAGCAGCCAAACATCCACAGAAATGTTGTGGTCTCAGACTGTGTGGGTGCACCTAGCTGCATTCCCTGGGAACAGAATACCCAAATCTTTTCTCTTGCCATTGCCTGGAGAGCTCCTGCATCTTGCCCCCCTTCCCTGTGTATCCCACTGCCTACCATCGCCTCAGTTACCTAATGAGCCCCAGCTGCTGTGCAACAACAATATACCTAAGCCTTCTGCCCTCCTGTAGGTTATACAACCAAATACTCGGTTTATTTGCTTGATTACAGCAACATACCATGATGGCATTTTCTTTTTTTCCTTGCCTTACTAGGTAACTTGCTGTGTGCAGCTCAAGGACCCATCGTGAACACTTCTGGTGATCTGTGTTAAAAAAACAAACAGGCTCAGGTGGAAAGAAAGGTTGCTGAAGAGGATCCATCTTATAAAAGAGACTGAAGGAGCTTGTACAGTCTAACAAAGCACAAGGTGTTGCTTTATATGATGACTCTATAAATACATTCAGGGATGTAGGATAAATATCAGAGAGTAAGAGCTATTTGTTAGAAGGCGACATTAGCACAAGATCAGATGGATACAAATCAAGTGTGAACCTATTTAGATCGGAAACTAGTAGAAAGTTTCCAAATCATCTGTGAGAACACAAAACATCTGGATATGCCACAGAGCTGGAAAAGGCCTCCTGGGTCAGTGGCTGTGGCGGGCTCCACTCCATCTTAAAACTGATTAGTTTTTCATTTGTTCCTTTGTTTTAAAATAAGTTTCCTCCTCTCCCCCCATCCGTGTCCATATCGCATACCTGGGGGAGTGCTTTTCCCTCTCCTCACCATGGATTCCCCTTGCTGGGAGCGGGTGGGCATGGTCGCAGCCCCGCATGCCGCCCCGCCCCGCCACTGCCTGAGCTCCTCCTCAAGCATCTCCCCAGCCCAAGCTGTTTGCTCTCACACGCTTCCCTTGGGGTTGTGTCTCGCAAAAGCACAGCTGCCTTGGCGGGTGAGGGAGGTGAGCGCGGACGGGGCGCCAAGTGTTTGCTGAAGCTGGGCAGGTTCCCAGTTTAAATAAATCTGAATTCCCAGGATCTAGAGAGGGAGGCTGGCCTGGCAGTGCCGTCGGCGTGCTGCCGGCAGCCCTGGCAGGGGAGGGGCCAGCCGCCTGCCCTGCTGCCCCCCGAGCTGGGGCATGCAGATCCATCGCACCAGGGAGGAGCGCACGAATCACAGCTCTCAGCTCCCTGGTGAGGGGGAAGGAGCCTGGTCCCCCAGCACCATGGTAGAACTGCCTAATTAGATACAACAGAGGGATAGATATGCATACTCAGGGACCTTTCTACATAAGCATAAATTAAGGAAAGCCAAATATTTATTTTAAATGGCGGTGCCATATGCTGATGAAAAGCTAATCTGCACAGAAAAAAAACACACTGTAAATAAACTCCCCAGAAGCACCTCACGTTCACTGAGCTTCAGATTTCTGAGCAAGCTAACAAGAAGAAAATAAAATCAACAGCATCCATTATAGCCTCCCTTCCATAAGAAATTCAGGCACGCTTAGGATGACATGGGCCAGCGCTTTTCAAACTATCATCTGCAGTCCCCTGGAGCACCACAGGCTATTTGTTAAGGGCCTGCAGAAGGTTTTTAAGAAAAACAAACTTGCTGTGTTTAATTTACAATACAGGGATCTTTGGCCTCAGTAGAAAAAATGCTAGGGGTCTGCAAATCAAAAGCAACTGTAAAACACAACTGTGTGCTTTAGGATTAGGAACCAGGAGTCAGAGGGACAGTTTTGTCTCCTCCACTGACCCCAGGACCTTGGGTGAGAGTCTTTGCCCCCGCCTCTCTCCTCATCCTTCTGCCACCTCAACTCCCCATAAGCATTTGCACCATCTCTTCTTGTGCACCCGAACAGTACCCAGCACGACAGAGCCCCAGGACCTTATGGAAACACATCACTATTAACATCCTCTTATTCTTCTAGCCCTCCAAAAAACACTCTGCCCCCAGCACATCCCAAAGTTTGAAGACCTTTCAAGATGGGAAGCAAGCTATTAGGAAGTCAAATTTGGTTACATAAAAGGCAGGTTTTGCAGTGGCCGTAACAAACCGGCCCTGAAGATTGGCATGGCTTAAAGCAGCAAGGCTGGGCAATGAAACCTGTGGGTTGGCTTCCTTTCTTCACTGAGCCACTTCCACCCTCTCACATACGTTCTCCTCTCTGCCAAAGAGCACCGTTTTTATCAATGTGCCTATTGCAGTGTTGTCAGCAGCTCCTTAAGGTTATTCCCTTTTTCTTCTCCGTTATATTCATAAACACTGCGCAGAATTGCTATGGTTTCTGTTACCGCCAGTCCAATTGGTATTCAGTGCAGGTCCTCTCACCTTCACCATTTGGGTGACCTTTACTTCACAAGGAAGGTCTCCTGCCATCGGCCTGTTCAATCAGATGTCACACAACGCGCTGGGCAAGAACACCAACCGCTAAGCAAAAGAGGGCTCTGTGGAACCAATTCATCTGCAAAGGCTGTCTGAGAGACAGATAAACAATGGTAATTATTTCAAAACAAATTGGAACCAGAAAGCACAACCCAGCAGTGTAACTGCTAGACAAAAAGGAAAGCCACAAAAAGAAGACATTTCAGCTCCCAGTGTCTTGCATACTCCAGTATCTTCCTCTAGGCAAATATTTTTCTACCTTTCTTGCTCTCCAAAGTTCAAAACCCTCTTACTTTCAAGGCAGTTTCTTTTATATCATTTGACAACTTATGCAAGGGGCTGCTCACGAATGGGAGCAACACAGTCCTAATCTGGTAGTAAGACTTTCTCTCTTGGCCAAACTAATATTCTAAATACTGTACCTAAGCGACTTTGCACAAAGCTACACTACTCACTGCACAGCCAGGCAGCCGAGCAGGATGCATGGTGCTTTCCTCCGAAAGCAAGCACGCTGTGAATGGGCTCAGCAGCTTCATGTACCAATCATGGGATCATGATCATGGGATCCCCAAAATCCTAATCCAGACACTGAACAAAATCCCCATGGCTTCCCCCTAACTCCGAAAATAAATGTTCCTACTACAACAAAGAAGTCACAATACACAAAAGTCAGAAAATGGAGCTTGGATACGACATGACCCCAGCTTTGCCTGTGCAGTGGGAATGGGAACATCCCCACACTTTGCCTCTTCATAACAAAGCCAGAATTTTCCTTGTGGCACTTCCTTGGCTGTTGAGGTACATGTTCTTGCACCAGGCAACCAGGCTCGCCAAGACATCTTGTGCCATACGCTTTTAATGCTAGTTGGGGTCTTCTAAAGAAGCGGAAAATTGCCTGGATCTTTCCAAGACACGTAGGTGCAGACATGCGTACTTTAGCTGATCAAAAGACAGCTTTGTGTTGCACAAAAGGAGCTCCTCTATTATAGGTACTGAACAATTGTATGTGTGGTAAGTGGGTCAGAAGAACAGGTCACAACCAGCATACAGAACCTGCCTGGCTTAGAAAGCAGAGAGTCAAATGCCCCTGTGCTGTGGGAGGTGGGAACATCACTGGCTGCTGCAGCTCAGTTAGCAAAGGTTGGTGTGGAAGTCAGGCTCTGAAAAATGGGCAATGCAGGCGTCAGCAGCCAAGATTTTGCACAACAGTCTCGTGAAATGCTTAGCGTGAGCAGGGAAAAAGACCGTGTGCCACATTCTTTGAATTGAAGCATCTCTCTGCCTTTGCTATCACCGACACGGGCAGCTTTATGCAGTCTGCGTTATTCCATCAGAGGACTGCCGAGACTACTCCTGCCCGGCCTGGCTGCAGCCTGCATCCACAGTGCTGCTCGGTGGGCTGCTGCCACCACAGTGCTGACACCCACTTTGCAGCAGCGTGCTGCTCTGCACCCCCAGGCTCCCTGCTTGCTCCCCAGGAGCACTTTCACCTGCACGCTCATCATGGTCTTATCTGTTACTACAGATCTGAAAAAAATCGCAGGGTAGTTTATTCCAAAGACAAAAAAAAATTTCTTTATTTCCTCTGCTATTTCCACCTCCTTGTGCCTGGACTGTACAGCTCAGTCTTTGCTTGCTTGATGGAGGACTTCTTTACAGCAGACAAGCTCTTTCATCTTTACCATGATCAGAACAAGTCAGTGCGCCTTTGCTATTTCACAGTCGCTTTTAAACTGGGGTGAGCTGAACTTTCTATGCAAAGATTTGACCTCTTCTGAAATCCCTTGATCAGCAATTTCCCCTGCTTGCTCTTTCACGCTTGAGGCATTATGAAACACTGGAAACTACAGATACTTCCATAAGGAAGTTAGTGAGAAAATTCAAATAATCAACTCGGTCCCAAGCGACTTGGGGTCTCTTTCCAAGTTTGAAAGCTCTTTCCTAGCAGAACTTTTCCTCTTGAAAGTCGTCTGGTTAGCAGGCAGCTGATGATATAGCTTCTCTGGAGCCTGATTATACTTCCAGCCCAGGGGTAAGTAATAAAAAAGCCTGCCTGGCTCTGTGAGGTCTGAATCAGGTGCTAACACTGAACATCTGCTGGGGCCTCTGCTCTCCTCTCCCCCACCCTCTTTCCATGTGCTGGGCATTGGAGCGTTCCTCATTTTATGGCCTGTGGCAACGAAAAGCCAATTTAAGAGGGAAAGCATTGCTGACAGCATTATCCAAAAAAAACAGGCTCTGCTTTAACTGCTCTTCATCCAGGACTTTGGCAAATCCAACACTGCCGTGACATGCTGAAAAAAATCAGTGTTGTGTGGCAGCCTTTGGAAATAGTTACCAACAAAGCACTCACGGCCCAACCCAGGCCAGGCAAACAGACTCTACACGTACGTTTATTACTTCATACAACCAGATTGCTTATTGTACAAAAATTAACAGTGCCACCCAAGAGGGCCTTCACAGATGTTTAGAAAGAGACACGTAAACACAGCTTTAAAACATGTTTTTTTTTCTGCAATTTAGGTACAAACTACTGAAGCACCACACATTGTATGCCTATATAAACACATACACATGTGTATGCATGTAGTTCCATACAGACACAGACTGAACAAGTTGTCGCAGCAGGCTGGGATGTGCTCAGACATTGCTCTCGGAGGAATCCAATGTCCCTACACAAGGGTTTCCCCCATGGGACATGAACTGGGCTTACACTGAGCCGTAAGCTCATCCTTATGGCCTCAAGTTGCTGCTGCTGTTGGAAAAAATGCACAGGAAAAATTTATTTGGGGTAGAAATCATGACCTTTAAAGACCATGGCACCTGAATAATTCCTACTAGAGGGGATGCCCAGTACAGTGAATTTTGCTTAACATCTAAGAGGAAAGTTTAATGCCTTAAAGTAGAAGGTTCAAATTGCTAAGGAACGTTTTTGCT
>NW_009258484.1:4646595-4661026 GCF_000687185.1 Egretta garzetta | reverse complement strand
CCTGTCCTCCTAGATCTTGCTTGTGTAGACTAAGCTCCTTGGGTAGCAATGGTGGCACTAGTGAGAGATGCCAAAGTGCTAATCTAGCATTGGCCACAGAAGATTCATGTAGCTTTATTAATTTCTGCTGTGGTAAAATGAACAAACAAAGCAATGGCTGCAGCCTACAGCTTTCATAAGGAAGAAATGACAGACTGTAACAGTGTTTTCAAAGCTTTCTCTCTATAAAGCCCAGCTATTCCCTGGGAAGAACAGACTGGCCCTGGTAGAGAATTTATGCAAAAATTACAGAGGCAACACAGCTTCTACTTGCTCATCTTCCAATACAGAGAACACTGTTCCTTTTAGTCTGACACCTGCAGGTATGGTAAATCCCAAGGGCTCGACTATGCAGTTAGTGCAAACGGGTCAGGAAAGCAGCAACTGGAGCTTTTATTCTCCCAGTAGGTAAAGAGGGTAAAAGCTGATGTTCTTCAAGCACTAACCTCCCTGTCCGGGAGTGTAAGAGGGCATAATGCCAGCCAGCGGAGATGCTCTGTCCTTCGAAAGATACAGCTGCTGTTGTATCTCAACCAGCCTGGGAGCCCTAGAAGGCAGTTTTCTGGAGTGCCACATGGAAACGCGCTTCTAAAGCCCCGACTGAGTCTTATGTCAAATGCAAGATTGACAGAATCTCCACCGTGTTCCTCAATGCAAACTGGGACAGCCCTTTAAAATGACAGGATCAATCCGAGATGTGGCCTTCACATACAAAGAAAGAAAAAGGAATACTGACAGACAGAACAGCAGTGGTAAAACAGCTTTAAAAGTGGCTCACATAATCAGATAGATGCTGCAGAGCTGTCCTGCATGTATCCTGACGGTCCTTGCTCTTGAACAGTAGACACGCTTGAGCAATTTGCCTTAGTGGTTCACATGCCATGGCCCAAGAGACCAGTGTGCTGAATTACTGACATTATTGGGAACTTCCAAGAACTAGCAAAAAGGAGGAAATAAGGATATATTCCTATCCAAGAGGAGGTGTTCTCCGTTTCTTACTCCAGTTTGCCACATCCAGCTATACCACTAGGTGTCTCAGCAGAGAGCTGAAGGGCAGAATACCTACCCAACTGCACAGCAACTCACATCCACCAAGATACTTTGGGCCTAGCTCACAAAATCACCAAAAATTTGAGAGCTTGCAAATTCTTCTGTAAACTTAACCTCTCCTGCTCATTGCTACCACAGGAAACCTTCATATGTCAGACTCTCAGCCCGAGTCTGTGAAAAGCTCACGTATCAGCGTAACAGTTACACTCTAGAGAGGATTTCTCATGATAGAGTTTATAACCCAACCATTCTCATCCCTGCACCTGTATGTGGGAAGGGAAGAAACAGATAAGAACATAAATGAAATTGTACAGATTAAATCAATAACATTTATACATTTTTAACAAATCTTCATTAAAAAAATATTACGCACAAACAGTTCCACAACATAAACAGGTGCAAATTCCACTGCCTAGTAAAGCTAGGAAAGAGTTCATGTCTAATCAGAAGAAGTGGAGGTCCACAGCTATGTGTTTTAAAGACAGCCTTGATATTAGTACCTTTACTGTATTAAACTCTTGGTACTTAAATAAAAACAATAATATCTAGACAGCACAGACAAAGTATAGGATAATACATAAACATAAAAGTGCAAAATGTAATTTAAGTCAAAGTGTCTACTGGTCAAACTGCTACAAACTAAGTTTTAGAGATCAAACATAAACCAATCTGTGAGCAACCAAGGCCCTTTACTTTTCGTCTCATTTCCATCAGAAATCATCACAGGTAACATCAATCCAGTCTAAAGTGACACCGATTCCCAAATGGGTGCACATGAGAGAAGAGCTGAGCCCATGTCTTGATGGAAAACTGATCCTCGTTTCCTCTGTGTAATGCCAATTAATCCACAGGCTTTGCTCTGAATATCCGAGCAGAGAGAGAGAGAACAGTAACTGTGATGCCATGCTCAAGGGAGGCAGAGTCAGCAGCTCAACAGAAATGAAGCACATAAGGGCAGGGGGTACAGCGAGCCCTCGTTAGCTCCTCTGGAGTCACATCCCCCAGCTGATTGATTGATTCCAGCCATGAAAGATGACGATGAGGAGGTTAAGTAACACTGTTCTTCATTGGAAAAGTAAAAGATTATCCTCACAGTATATTTTTTCCCTTCCCTTTTTGTCTTATCTTACTTCTTTAGAGATAAAATATATTTTACAGTATCAGCTCATTATTGTGTTCATTCCCTTTAAAGGCAAAAGATCTTGTCACCCGAAGGGGGTGGGATGGGAGCAGCAGCAGACCTTTTATTAAACCTTTAAAAAGATTTCTAACTCATTTTGCAAATGAAAACAACAAAAGCCATAAAACTCTAGCAAAGGAGAGCTGTCACTGAGATTAAGCAGATCCAAACTCCACCATCCATTTTTCATACTTCTCCAGGTCTGCAGCAGAAACGGATTTGGAGATTTTCTTCAGAGCCAGCTCAAAGTCCCCCTTGGTAACCGGCATCTGAAGCTCCTCTTTAGAAAGTGCACGAATCTCTTCTGGAGTTAAACCGTTAATACGTCGTCTCATTGCCATTAGAGAGGCATCCCTGGAAATACAGGACAATGTATGGGAGCTAATTGCTAGCAGCATGTGCTGTAAGCCTATGAATTTTGATTGTATTCTCTTGCTAGAAACCACTGGCAGGCACACTTAAGAGAGCATTTATTTACCATAGAAGATGCGGTTCACATCTTTCTTAGCTTCCATGTTCCCAGATCACTACATTAATTCAACATAAAGAATGCATTGGCACCAAAACCCATTTAACCATATGGTAAATGTGCAGAGATAATTAAAACTATAAAACTGAAAACCTTTTACAGTGATTCATAGAAATGAAATTTTACAACTTCAGTGCAGGAAAGGGCAGGGTGGGAGAGGAACTGCACTCAAAGACTTTTTTTTTTTTTTGAAGTAGTCTGGATTTTGCATGCCCATCCCCTTAGATTTCAACCTTCTCCCCACTGTGTAGCCCAAAAGGACAGTCAGCAAGCATTCAGAGTGAAGCCCAGCTCTGTTGCCTGCTTGCACATAGCACCTGAATCTGTAAAAGGCAAAGCAGGAAGCACCAGACGCTAGTGTCATGTGGCAGGGCTGAGGCCACCAGTGCCTGTGGCTCCTCATGCTCTACCTGCTCCACGACTCCTCCCCAGCTCGGATGCTGCCACTGTGGCCCACTGGCATGGAGAACACCACTCATTTCTCACACCACGGCCCACATGCAGTCTGAAATTACATTTTCTCTTTCCCCAGGTTTTTCCCAGCAAGGGATAACACAGGCCTCAGGGAGAAAAGGTAATTTAACTATCGCGCTGCGTGACACACACCAAGTTTTCAAAACCATGGAGTCATTTCACAATTTCAGCAAAGCAGCAGGGGATTAAAAAAAAAATCCCAAGCCATGTTCTTAAAGGATCAGTTTCTCTTGGCAGGGATCCTAACATTGTAAGGGATGTAGACTGCCTACCAATACATTTTTCCAAATACCTATCCTCCACCAGAAAAGCCTCATTTCTCAGAAAACGAGACAAACTGTGGGAACAGGATGGAAATAAATTCAACACTATCAGTATCACCCTTGCACCTAAAAGATTCAGGCAGAAAACCAAGACTGTGCTGCACTGGGGGCTGTCCAAACATACAGCACATAGAAGCCCCAAAAATGTATTCTGTGAAAGGTTCCTTTGCATCACAAAATTCTAGCTTTTAAATTAATGGGATTAAAAAAAAAATCCAAACCTGTTTTGCACTATGTTAGCAAATATTCAGTAAATGCAGACAATGGTAACACGAGATTTGCTCAGACAATTGTTTTCTCTTGAGAGCCAAGAAAACAACCACATCTCATGCAAAGACTCCACGGCCTTTAGACTGCTCCACATGACAGTAATGCATGGTTCCAGTGAATAGATTTGGGCCTCAAACATAGTCACTTGTTAGCCTGGCTTCAGCTGTAGTGGGTATTGCCTTTTATCACATAATGTAAATGATGACTTTTGACGCAGTTCTATTTGCAAATTAAGGGGGATGAGATACCTGCAAACATTAGTGATGTCAGCACCAGAATAGCCTTCAATCTTCTCAGCAATTTCTTCAAGGCTGATATCAGGATCCAGTTCTACTTCCCGAAGATTAATTTTAAGTAGTTCTGCTCTGCCTTTTGCTACAACATAAAAATACTTGCTTGAAGACTTGCAAGAGTACATTAAGAAATAAACACAACTTGGATTTTTCGGTGAAAAGTACAAACAAAAGGGTTCAATATTAGAAGAGACAGAACAAAACAGTAAAGTGTGCAAGCAAATACAGTGAAGTATATGGTTAAAAGTAGTATATTAACACAGCACACCCTTGAGACATTTTCCAAAGTCATATGTCATTAAAAATGTCTGTTATGTCTCAGGTGACAAGAGCATTTGGTCACACACTACCCAAGGGCACAAAAGCACAATCCTACACGTCTGCTTCTTCTCACATCCCTTTGGATTCACTCGCTGTTCAAGGATTTGATTGCATATTATTCACAAAGCTTCATTAGAACCACAATGAGGATTCTATTAACAGAGCTTCAGACAGCACAAACCCCTTAGCAGTAGGCTGAACTTCAAGCATATGTCTACGCACTCGACTCAGTTGGGACCCAAGAAAGCTGCTGAAGCCTGATAGCCTCAGTGTTATTCTGCGCAAGGGTGGTAAAGAAGAGGATGAATGCTTTCCTGGCTTTTACTGTACAGAAAAATATACCAGCTCAGCACCTTTATTTCCACAGTGACCAATTTTTATGACCTAGAAAAGAGGACAACCACAACAGAAGAAATAGCAGTAGGAAAGTCTTAAGGAAATGTCCACACTTATGTTTTATTTATTGATGTCCCTAATTAAAAAAAGAGGGGAGGGAAAAAAATAAAAGAAATTAGAAAGCTTGTCTAAAGCTGCTGGTTTTGTGTGCTTTGCAGAACTGTCACGAATAGAGAGTTATCAATCACACACAACTGGCACTAGCTATAAAGTGGGAATTATTTACAGAGCACAGTATACATACAGCATACCTGCAGAGTGTCCTGCATCAGAGAACATTCTTCTAATCTTTGCTATGGGGCTAAGCAAGTCCTTGCAGTATTTTGAAAATGAAACACGGTAGAATATATACTGGCATCAAATTTCACAATATACGGGTGTATATATATGACATATCATAGCACTTTTTCAATTAAAATGCCTGATGACATCGAATCACACAGCACAGCTATAAATGCATCATTTAGATTTGCCTAGAACAGCTCAATATTCTTATTTACAGAATAGATGCAACAGACCATAAGATCGGAAATAAAACTGGAGCACATCTCATGTTGTCCAGGGTGTAATACACTGTGTCAAAAAACAATCTGGTTTAATTAGAAACAAGAGCAGGAGCTGATCGGATTTTAAACTAATTGGTCATAAAGACAGGCATCCTGTTAGGAGCTGTTACTGCCTGTAAGCTGGAAAGGCAAGCTGTAGAACTATTAAGTGTCCTTATACCTGCTAAACTCAATCACAACTGCTGTCACCATGAACACGCATCTTGTTATCTTGAGTGCTCATGCAGGAAGATGAGGCATCCACTGTACCAAGAAGAAACAAAGCTATGCAAACTTCAAGTGATAGGAATCACAAAATTAATAGGACAGGCGAATGACAGCTAGGAAAGACAATACAAGCCGAGACGTCTTAGGGCAGGAAAGCAATCAGCCTGCTGCATTCAGAGTGACTGGAAGCACAGTCATAAAGGCGAGCAAGCGGTGATTTACAATGAACGAAGCCTGTAAGTGAAAATTCGTGGATCCACTTCTTTGCATTTGTCTGCAAGGGCACAGAGTGCATCTGCAGTATTTCTGAACATGTCCAAAGGCTGCCTTTGATGATCACTCAAGGACTGACTGCTAAACATTTAAAATAATTCCAGGCTCATTAAAACTAACTCTCTTTCAAAATGTAAGAACCCATCAATGGGCTTGCAATGAAATGCCGCAGCTCTTTGTTTTTAAGCCCCCAAGCGAGTAGTATTTTTTTTTGTCTCACTCTCTTTAAAAATAAAGCGACCCAGCCAAATTATTAACCCCTGAATTTCACCACTCATCACAAAACCATCAAGATTCCTCCCAAACCCAACAGTCCTGCAGTAGTCCTAAGCTCATCTTGCAAAGGCCATTTTAAAGGAAAACACTCATAGCAAACATACCTGTGGGCAAAGGTATATAAATCCTCTTCTCCAGCCTCCGTCGGAGAGCTTCATCGATATCCCAGGGAAAATTTGTAGCTGCTAATACCATAACCATCTTGGAAGGGTCATCATTTTCCAGAGCACCACCTACCCCTGCAAGCACAACAGTTTAGAGGAGTTTCACTCCACAGCTACTATTGATTGAGATGCTTGCTAAGAAACACTGCACAGACAAATATTGCAAAAGCCTGGACAAAGCTAAGCAATGGCTCTATGTAGTCCTACTGCTGCTTTCCAAAATTCCCATAGCTTAGGTGTGACAAGACCATTGTTGTCACAGAGAAGGGGATATTTCATTCTTTTGCTGAGTCAGAGGAGGGCTTTCTTTGACGGGGCCAATAACACAGTCATATGTGAGTGTAGCCCTGCAAGTCCTACCGAAAGTGCATTCTCTGTCAAATCTGGCCATAGAAGAAATAGGAATCACTCCTTGGCCTCCCAAATGAGGACTGTAAAGAAATTATCACTTTGGGGCAAAAAGTTGCCTACCCTGAGTTTACCACAATGAACCTGCACATTTGAGGATGTAATAAGTAGTAAAAACAACAGGAATACAGAGGTGGTTATCAAACCACTACGCCATACAATATTCCTCAGATGGTCATCCTTGTTATGCGCACCTGCACAGAACAGGTACTAAATCTGACTAAAAGGGTAATATTAGCTGCCACCACAGAATACAGCAAAACCAGATCTCAGTCCCTGAGCTAGAGACTCTAGCAAAGCATGAATCTCCATTTCCTGCTTCTCCTAGAGTCTGCATCTCTTAAATACGAGTTTTCAATTTACCATCAAAATGGCTATTTTAGAAAAAATAACACTCTTTTCAGTCATCTGCCTTCAAATACTCCAAAATACACTGCTCTTAAATTTTGCCTTATTTTTCCCCCCATCCATAAAGCCAGGTTTTCCAGATTGCTCAAGTTTTTACATTCCCACCTGTAAAGAAACAGCACCCTAGCCCCAGACTTAGATCTAAACACTTGTTACCGTCCATTTGCACAAGCAGCTCTGACTTGACTCTGCGACTCGCCTCGTGTTCGTCGGACGTGCCTCTGCGGCTGCAGATGGAATCTATCTCATCAATGAAGATTGTTGTTGGAGCATAAAACCTCGCCTTTATTCAAATGAAAACATCACCATTCAGGCTGCAGCAGCAAGCACAGGCCCTCATCAGACCACGACCCAGTCCCACTAGACACACTACATACATTATCTTCCCTGCCTGTCACAAGAAAATAATTCAAGATCTTGATTTACAAACTGCTTGGCATATGGTTGTTTAAATTGTACTCCTCAAGCAAGGGGTCTTTCAGTGTTGGTTGGTTTTCCCCAGCACCTGGTCTTGCAAGGGGCAAAAAGGGATACAATCAAAACAAAGGCAGTTTTTCATGTCCAGGTTTTTCTGCGATGAGTGGTCACCCCAAGGGACAGAAGGGAGCTCAGCCTGTCTCAACAGAGGCAGGTCTTAACTGAGAGTACGGTAGGAGTGCAGCGAGGATCCCAAATAGGGGAATGACCCTTCAGCATAGGTCCACATGGGCATGTCCTTCATGTACCCCGCATGATGGACCGCACCCAAAACTTCACCGAGAGGCGTGTGCCCATCATTCAGAACAAAAAAAGAATGTATTGCTTCTACATTAACAGTTCCCAATCCCTTCCAATCTCAAATCTACTTCCTATGGGCTGATCCTATAACCGAATAAGAACTGAATTTCTGTCAAGGTCACAACTCTACGTCTAGTCTGGAAAACACTATCCTAAACACAGGTAATGAACCGTTTCCTTCTTAATCAGAAAAGGACAGAAACACAGAGACTGTGCTTTTCTATCTGGTTGAGGGCGTGTCAGTGCAATGAATTCCACGCTTCCAACATGCTATCAGAGGGGCAGGAAACCAAGGGAGATGTCCCTTCTCACCCTAGCGGTCCCCAGATCACATCACTGAGGACATACCATTTCAAACAAGAGGCGGACCAGCTTCTCAGACTCGCCTCTGTATTTAGATGTCAGGGTAGAGGAAGACACATTGAAGAATGTTGTTCCACATTCTGTAGCAACAGCTTTTGCTAGCATTGTTTTGCCAGTACCAGGAGGACCAACCATCAGCACGCCCTGAAAGGTGAAAACAAAGGTAATGAACAACAAATAAAAAAACTTTGCAAATGGTACTCTATGTTACATCTCAATATGATCCAAGATCTGTATTTTCATTGTTTAATAACATAATCGCCATCAGTGGAAAATAAAAGACAAGAATCCTGCTTTCTAGAACAGCATGGAAGTGCTCTGGGATTTATTCTTCTTGCCACTCCACTGGAGTAGGAATCACAAAAGCCAGTAACTGTTGCTACACTTATCACCTGTGAAGTGGGCAACAGATTTACAGCCGCCTTCTGAATCAGACAGAGCCTGGACTTGAACTTAGGCCTTTCCCAACTCACAAGGGGCTGCACGTGCAGATGAAGGGAGCAAATCCTTCGTTTTGGAACAAAGCCCCCTTCACGAAGAAAGCATCACAGAAACCAAAATACTTTTACAGAAAGTTGTGCTCCACCAATAGAGCATTTTTCTGCAGAAAAACATTTTGCCAAAAAATCCTGATGATGTGTATGTATGATTCTGCTTGATTTTTACATTTAAGCATGAACAAGAGCATTCACTGAAAACAAGGGTTTGTCATACTGTTTAATCTCCCCATCTCAGTACTTCTGTGGCCATACTACTGCATCTTAGCAATTCCTGGATGAAACTGCATCCTCACCACACTGTTAGGTGGCAGAAGAGCACTGTTATTTCTGTTTCACAGATAAGCAATGGTTGCTCATGTGGACTACTGCTCAGTCCCACAAAAAGCCTACTATGAACCTCAGTGATTATTCAAAAAGCTTTAAACTAGAAAACGGAACTAAAATTGTTAAGTCCCAGGTTGGCATTCACACCATCAGACTGTCTTTCCACCTGTGGTCTATCTGAAAGAGAGAAAGGAGCAAACATCTGCAGCTCAGCACATTTACCCATCATTACGCAAGCAAGTTTTTAGCTAGAGACACAGTACTCTTAGGACCCATGTTAAGATTGTAGCACTCAGACTGGTTAACCACTCTTGATAATATTTCTAAATACAGTTATCTTTATGGATAGTCTTTCCAACCCTTTCAGCAGCAGTGCTGGAAGAGGTACAACACACTGTTCCATCCCTGTACAGCACTAGAATAAGGTACTGTGACTTTGGGCAGAGCACTATGAAAATGTAGTGCTCAAGGAGCTTGGGGTTTTATTTTCCCCCCTCTCAACCCCAAAAATCTTATTACATGCTAACACGTTTCCTAAAGTAAAGTACTGTGTTGCAAGGGTAATCAAATTAGCTAGAATTAGAATTGCACATCATAATGTGTTTTGCAATTAATAACTTACATAAAATGCCACAGCAATAAAATATCTGTTAAATGCAAGCCACATAGCAAATTAGATTTCATCTGTTCCTCACAAAAATTTACTTCAAAAAGCACAAAGAATGACATGGAAGAGATCTATAAAAACAAATCAACCGGGAATGCAATTATTCAAAAATGTACTATTCAAAAGCAATAGCCTCTCTGTACTCCATTTTCCATTAACTCTTAATACCTTTATTGCCATTTTACACTTAGCTAATGCAAGCTTAACATACATTAATTGGTAAATTAAGTTAGAAACATTCACACGCCATCCATACAGTTAACAGTCCAACGTCACTCCCCAGGCTGCCCGAGGTTTCCTAAGCTCCAGAGCAGCAAGCATAAAAAGTAAATGGACTCTTTTTCTCTCCGTGAACATTCACACATATACTGTGATTTGAGTTGCTGCACAGTCATACTGGTATTTTAATAATATTGTGAGTACAGCCCCGGAGTAACCAAGTGAAAATTACTCAGCCTGTGATATGCAGGTCAGAGATGACTTACTGTTCTCTCTGAGTTTCAAATGTGTTTATTTAATATTTTAGAAACAAGCTTCACCTCAATTCAAATCACTTGACTCCTGTGTTTGACAAACTGTGTTTACTGCAGAACCTGGTGATACAAGGGACTAATGTCATTCTGGGGATATTGCTTTGGTCCTCCATTATTATGGAAGGTCAAATTCTGGCTTCAGCTACACATGCCACTCACTGCCGAAATCAAAGCCTATCATTTTGTGCCTCCTGTGTAACTATTACAGTGAGCGTTACCCAGTGCATGATGCTGGTGGCATTATATATGTGCATAACACAGGTGCAAAGCAGCCACACCAGGTGTAAAGCTAGGGGAAAACCAAGCTCTCTGGGGATTAAAAAAAAAAAAAAAAGTGAAAAAAGAGAAAAGAGAAAAAAGAACAAACCTGAGTTCAGCAAAACAAGATGTGCGTGGTTTCAAACAGAAACACATAGGATCAAATTGCTCTTTCTCTCTCCAAACTAGGAGGTTGCCACTTACTCACTAGTTAAAATCCTTGACAAACACAAAGACTTCTTTATTCTTCCTCTAAGGCTCTGTTAATCCAAAGTATTCCAATAAGAAGCTGAAATGCACCGCAGGGAGTAAGTGTTCTGATGAAATCACTGCAGGGTTACTTCTTGTTGTTGTAACAATCACTAGCAGAGCAGTGGGAAGCACAGCGAGCGACCAGGCCTTCTTGGCACAAAACAGTTTGTAGGAAAAGAAAGAGCAAGCCCATGGACACTCAGAAACCCGTGGCTGCAAAGACACAGCACCTGTGTTGAATCAGGGAAGACAGCTGGCTCCTTCATACAAGGCATGGTCCTCTGAATGCAGGCACAAACTGTGAGGGCTGTCTTGGGAATTGTTCTCAGGAGAGTCTGAACATCCAAAACCAGATTTGGCTGCCTTTTCCCTGAATTGTCCTGAATGCCTAGGCTCAACAAATGCCTGCTGCTACACTGATTACTGCAAGAAACAGTCTTCCCTGCAAAACTTCTCATCCTTGTAGCACAGTCAGAGGTCAACAGCAGGGAAAATACATGCTGTTCTGTGTGAAGAATAAATTCAGAAGAGTTACAGCTTCACAAGTCACCAGGGAAAAGGCTAACAATGAAGAGTCTTCATGGACTCGTCAGAAATCAATTTGCATTTCAGACTGAAGAGAGGAAATAATCTTAGATTTTTTTTCCATGTCTACAACCGCCTAGTTTTCAGAGGTGACGCTGCTCAGTAGGAAAAGATAATCTCATGCAAAAAGATGGAGACCGTAACTCTTCAAAAGACCAGGCTGTTGTTTCTTTATCCACTGCCACAGTACCTGGGGGCAGGGCCAGTGGCACTCGTCATGTTCCCTGCAGTCTGCTGAGATACCTGCCTTAAAGACAGATGGGCACTACATCCTCGAGGCGTATTATACAGGTGAAAGAAAGCATAGCAGCTCTTCACTCCCTTAGAGTTTTTGAGAGTGGGCAGACGGGGCTCCTGTAGTCTATAATAAGGGTATGGATCAACTTCCTCTATGCCAAGAGGCAGAGAGATTCAGCTGTTCAGAAGACACTAAACTCTCACCCTACACTTGTAACCCACAATATCTAGGCTCTCTCCAAACTGGTAGCTTGGTTAACCTTAAGGTTAACCTCAAGCCCACTGATACTGCCACCACAAACCCTCTATATCCCAAAGGCCACATAGCCTGGGGCTAGGTTTGGGCTGCCCCCCTCCAACTCACTAAAACCTCCATGAACAGCCCTCAAGCAGCAATCTCCCAGCTCCCACTCTTACCAGCTTCCCCTCTTCACTGTCTCTAGACAGTAAAGCCCCAAGAATGACAAGTTTTCCACTCATCAGTTCCCACAGGGCTTTGTTTCATAAATAAGCAGAATAATGGGGGTCTAGGACTGGCTCAGGCTGGAGGAGGACAGCTTTGAGGGCCAGACCTAAGCATAAGCCAGAGAAGTACAAGGACAAAAAGGCAAAAAAAGACAGGGCAAGTGTTAATAACACAAGATCTGACATATGCTTCTGAACCAGACCAGTTTTGGGCCCCTCACTACAAGAAAGGCATTGAGGTGCTGGAACGTGTCCAGGGAAGGGCAACAAAGCTGGTGAGGGGTCTGGAGCACAAGTCATATGAGGAGCAGCTGAGGCAACTGGGGTTGTTCAGCCTGGAGGGGAGACCTTATTGCCCTCTACAACTACCTGAAAGGAGGCTGTAGTGAGGCAGGGGTCGGCCTCTTTTCCCAAGTAACCAGCAATAGGAGGAGGGGAGATGGCCTCAAGTTGCACCAGGGTAGGTTTAGGTTAGACATTAGGAAAAAATTCTTCACCAAAAGAGTTGTCAAGCATTGGAACGGGCTGCCCAGGGAAGTGGTTGAGTCCCCATCCCTGGAGGTATTTAAAAGATGGGTAGACGAGGTGCTTAGGGACATGGTTTAGTAATGGACAGGTAAGGTTGGACTCAACGATCTTAAAGGTCTTTTCCAACCAAATGATTCTGTGAACCAGCATACTAAAGCTCAGAAACTACTCACGTACGCAGCACTCCCTACGCATGCCACTGCCTTGCCAACTCAGAACAACAGAAAATTTGCAAGTCTCTTTTCCTCAGTAATCCTTCATAGTAACCAGAAAGCCCTTGTGTTGTGACTAGTTATTCCCAAAACAAGTGTCAATCCATCCCACAACAAAAGCAAGATAATTTTATTTTCTGTTAACAGAACTGCTCAGCAACCTCCTCCCTCCTCTTCATTTTTAGCTCTAAGAGGCCCAGACTGGGCTCACCTCTGATCAATCAGCCAGGACAGCTCAGTCCTACATCCTTCCTGTTGCCCCACTTGCAGCTCATTCTCCCACTTTGAATTTCTCCCACTCCAGCAGTAACTATGCCCAGCTGCAAGCATAACTGCAAAGCTAAATCAGCACTCCCTCATCAGCCCCCTCTGATGCACCACCAAGGAGTTGCACCATCCAGCCTGCAGTTTGCAGTCCGAGTGAGAGATAGTTGGCACACGCAGAATAAAATGGTCCGAGGACTGCTTTCCTCCATAAAGTATTGAAGCGTGGCCACCATAATCCTGAGCAGAGCTTCTGCTCCTGTCAATATACCTCATATGCTTGCTCATATGTACAGACTGACATATAGAAAGTATTACAATGTCAACAAGCCATGACTGAGTAAATACAAAAGAATTATTATTTACTGTAAAGCCCACATACAGTTCCAGATGTTTCTTTCAGTGCATTTTACTTTAATTATTATGAGAGGATTTCATGAACAAATTCCTGATCTTTCCCGTTTGCCTTTTTAGCCTTCTGCTACAGGCATCCACGCAGACATACATAACTGCAGCTTGCCATTTACAAAAACACCAAACAAGTTCTCACCTTCCAAGGTCTTCTGATCCCTTTGAAAAAATCAGGCATCCACATTGGAAGAACGACAGCTTCTCTTAATAATTTCTTGGCTTCTTCCAAATCCGCTATGTCATCCCTGTGCAAGATGAAGAAACTTATGTGTAAGATTCCTGTACAACAATATTCCTTCTGTTTTTATATAAGAAAAACAGAAAAGCTTTTCACTTAATACCATCTCTTTTAGCATGCCAGTATATGCCTCATGAGAGCACTCTTATAATCCTGTGACCTAAAATTGAATCCACTTTTGGAAGGTAGGGAAAAAATGATTTTTCAACTCAAGTTACCCAGAGCTGCTTAATTAAAAATTGTTTTGGACAATGTGAACACCAAAGCGGTATCTTTAAAGTTCTCTGGAGTGTACTTTCATTTCAGCAGTACCTGTACTGCTGATGTACTGCACATAATACCAGTTAGCAACAAAAGCTTAACTGTAATCAAATTAATAAACTGTTAAAACCAAAATACCTTGTTTTGCTTATCTGTAGAAGATTATGATGGCTCCCTGCTTTAAGAGTTAGAGGAAGGATAATTTCTCTCCTTCTTCCACACTAGCAAAAACACTTGAATTGAGAAAAGCCTCATACCAATGAATGCTTGGATTCCTTGATACAATGTCCCTTTCAAGAGCTTCGATCAAGTCTTTGTCGTAACCTGCTCCATCAAATTTTGGAATTTCCCCATCACCAACTTCCTGGGGTATTTTCTT
>NW_009258484.1:4644681-4646419 GCF_000687185.1 Egretta garzetta | reverse complement strand
TTTCCCTAAAAGTGAAAGTTATACAGGCTCATAATTACTCTTTCAACGTACCCTTTACTCACCGTATATTGCAATATTGTCTGGTTCACCTCTGTAGAAGCCACAAGAAAGCATCAAGCTTTAACACGGCTATCTCAGCACCATGATGGCCAGCAAAACCAACATCCACAGAGTCCCCAAACAGCTGCGGTTGCTTCCACCACAGCAGCACCATGCTTCCTTCATAGATGCAACTCACAGTGACAAAACCCCATTAGAGCTCATCACATCACCCACGGCAGGTGGGTGGGTGGGTTGGTTTTAAAGCAGCAAACCAGACTCTCTTAACAGTGCTAAACCACTCTTTAGACAATGGACACAATTCTTGGCCAGCCAAAGGCACAAATGCAGGAACAGCCTCACAAAGCAGGCCATGTTACGACTTAATGCTACATTAACTCCCACCTGAAGACCAGAGCATCCAAAGCATATTTTGAAAACACTACACCCACCACACTACCTGCCAGAGCTAAACAACTGGCACCCCCTCAGCACTAAGAAGGAACAGAAAAGCTATTACACCCATCGTCTTCAATGGAGGAAAAAACAGGCAGATTCTCTACCCTCGTTTCATTAAAGCCTTCCTGCCCAGCAATTTCTCCTTTCCTCAGCTGCCAGCTATTTCCCTCTTCTCATTCACAGGCCAGCTCCATAAACAGTTAAAAGGCTTTTAAAAGGTCATATTTGCTTAAGGGCTGCCCCCAAAGCCCCAAAGAAGCTCCCAAGCCACCCAGGCTTCTCTGAACTACCGTAACTCCTGCAGCATGCCAATGCTTACTCAGCGACACTGCCTCTGCCCCCAACAGCCCAGAGTTTTGGGTTAATACTTCCACAGCGCCGTTAAGCTCATGGGGGTGAAATAACATTTTCCCTTTGAAGCATCAGGGCTCACGCTCCTCCTCTCCCACTTCAGAAGGAAACCACTTCCCCTCCCAGCTCAACGGCGGCGTTCGGCGGTGCCTGAAAAGCAGCTGCGCTGATTTAACGAAGGAGGCTGAGTAGGGAGCTACTTTAGGACTCTTAACTCAGCTTCTAAGCACTATCAGCAGCAAGTTAAAGAATCCCAGCTGGCTGGACAAAGGCAGCCTAGGCTGAGAGGCAGCTGGAGACACACAAATAACCTCGCAGTGGAAAAAGGTAGTGATTAAAAACCTCCCAGTTGCCATTTGCCCACGAGGCCTGTGAGGGAGCAGTTTTTCTTCCCACTGTTTTTATTTCTTGCTTCCAAGCGAACTCCGTGTTGCTTAGTATTCCCCAATCAGGGTTTTGGGGTTTTTTTTGGTTTGTGGGTTTTGGGTTTTTTTTTCCTGCAATGGAAATGAAGCTGAAAGTTGCGTTTAGACAAAAAGCTGGTGTCAAAAATGTCATGGTCTGGTGTAGAAAGGAAACAGAGAAAAAAGCCCTGTAGAGTTTGGGAGATTTCAGGAGAAAATGGAATCCAAACATAACCATAAAAAAAAAAAAAAAAAAGAGGGAAAAAAAAGACAATGCAATGACAGGTATTTGTTGTTTTTGTTACACACGTCTTTCCTGTCCCTCAGCTGGGGCTGGCTTTCCCGGTGGAAGAATTTTTCTGCACATCTCAAATCGGATGCTTCGTCTTCTGGGCGAGACAGTTACTGCCGGCTCCAGAAGGCGGGGAAGGCAGGGCGGGTGGCCGCAGCGCCCGGACGCCGGAGGCAGCGGCGCCCGCCCCCCA
>NW_009258484.1:4640638-4644169 GCF_000687185.1 Egretta garzetta | reverse complement strand
TTTGCAGTTGCGGAATTAAACCAAGGATTAAAGCATTTACAGTTTTCACATGTAATGAGATTATTCACGTCGGTCCCAAGCTGGTCCTACGTGCAATCCTCAGTCAGCAGGTAACTGAGCAGAGACTAGAAAAAATAACTTAAAGTCACTGAATCCAAGCAGCAGGAGTAAGCATAATTTTTCCAGTCATATCCCCATCTCTCCTTCCGCAATTACTTTCTTCTAAGAACGTATGCCAACGGACAGAGGGATACAGGACTACAACAGACTGCTCCCACCAAGTGCCCTTGGCAATGCCATCACGTAACCTTCTCAGCCAACCAAGTTCTCACTTAAAGTTTCAAAATTTACTGGGCTTTCCATCGGAAAGAGCTGTCAGACCTGCACTAACCCACTGGAACAAAAACTAATGCCATCACGTAACCTTCTCAGCCAACCAAGTTTCAAAATTTACTGGGCTTTCCATCAGAAAGAGCTGTCAGACCCGCACTAACCCACTGGAACAAAAACCTTACTCCCCAAATGAATGTATATCTATTCTTGCACTGAGTTTGTGCACTAGTTTCAGCAGTTGTCTCGCTGATGTGCCCACCACCCTGACGTACTCGCAGCATGCGTGTGCTCTGCCTTCATTTACCAAACCAAGGAAGTCTCCTCCTGGAACGCAAGGTGAACACGATCACCTGCTCACTTTGGCTGCCCCCCCTTTTTTTTTTCTTCTCCCTTCTTCTAATATTAACACATCTTTCTTGAGCACGGTTGTAGAAATACTTCCAGCTGCTGTCTCACCAGAGCCTCCTATAACAGCATGGGTATCTAACCAGAAAGCCTTGCTTTCCTGCAGGCTCTTCCGACTACACCAAAAACAACTGCCAGATGCACTCTGATCAGTTCAGCCTGATCCAATTTCTGCTGATATGTCCAAATCTTTCTTCTCCTCCGCTGCTGAGCTCCCGGCTTCTAGCAGAAATTCTTGTTGTTGTCTCCAAGTACACAGCCTGCTGCCCTGCACTGCTGAACATTATCCCATTTCCATGGCTCCAGCACAGAGTCACCCAATTCCTCTTGTACACCAGCCTCATTCGTCTCTTCTGGTGATGGTGCTCACCAACTCGGTGTCATCAGCAAATTTAATTAGCAAATGCCTCTTTTTTGTGCCAGTGTCATTAATTTAAATATAAAACAGAAGTCATAAAACATAAATGATTTTCCAGTTGACTGATACTTTTTCTTTCTGTACCACTAGTTTACATTCCCCTTACTGCCTAATTTGTCCCCACCTTACAATTCTTCTACAGCACACACCCGCTAGATTAACTAATTACTTCCCATGTGGCATCCAGGTAGATTAATTTCTTTGTCTAAGAGTTTAACTAGAACTCTAAAGAAAGTGCTGACAAAGGCAACACCTTTACTTAAATCACATTTCACTTTATTCCAGTTTCCAGTTAGTCCCAAGTCTTTCACTTTTCGTCCATTGTAAATTTATTGCAAAATTTTGCGCTCTGTTTAGGTAAAATTAACTTCAATTGCCTGGATCACTTTGCCTTTTCCCTTCTAAACACAGGCCTGTCGACACAACTCACCATTCACATGAGACAACAGCAGACCCAATAAATTTTACTGGAAATCTCTGCTCCCAGCCCTGCAATTTCACCCACTGGTTCTTTCAGCATTCTCAGATGGAGATTATGCAGCCTTCCAGTCTCAATGCATGGAGGTCTATGCCTCCACCTAAATATGACTACCTCATCTCACATCCATATTCCTGTAATCTACCTTGGTTTTGCTTCTGATGATGCACATAAGAATAATCAAGCAAAAAAAAATGTTTTTTTCAAGTCATATCTTTATCAATTTTAATATTCACTTCACTGATACGGCAGTGCAGCCTTTGGCTATTTCATATCCTTTGCAGTATCTACCGTCCTCGTCCACTGGCAGTGTAAAAGAATCTAAAGACTACTCCTAAAACGGTGTTCTAGTGCTTAGATATGGTATTAGGCAACTTCTAAAAGAAATAAAGGCAGCATTTCATGCTGCCTCTTTAAGCTGACCTACTGAACAGAAGCTAAAATTCTTGGCAATGATCCAGCAGAAGGTACCTTGAGAACAAGCCCATAATTTCCAGTGGAGCTAAGAAGGAAGAAGCGCTTGAAAGCAGTATTTTAGAAAAAGGAGTGTGTAAATATAAAGGTTTAGTGGATAAACACCATCCAGTGGGTTGCAGTTCAAAATTATTTTATATAGCACTACAAAAGGTCATTTTACAGGCATAGTCAGGTTAAAACTCCTTATCCCAAGATGGTTACAGTCAGAATGAAAAGATTATATGGTCTGGGGAGGAGAAACGGTGAAAGAAGGCATCACGTGTGAAGTGAGACAAAACATTGCTAAAACATACATACTATAGCTATATTTATCTTGAAAAATATCACAAATAAACATTCCCATTGCATTGTGATATTATAGCCACGATAGCATACAACCTGTTACACTGCAACCAACATCTTAGGAAAGGGATATGGCATCCAAGTTCATTACATGTTCTAAGTAGTCCTAGCTAAGCACCCAAACCCAAGAACTACAGAGCTGAAACATATATTATGAGAAAAGAGGTATCTGGTTGCCTAGTTTGAAGCTTCAGTTTTGCCCTATCATTTCTAACTGAACACAAAGAGTTACCAAACCTGTTTGATTCAACGTACTAGGCTACAGAGGTCAGCTCCTCGTAGCTTTAGTTCAGAAAATGAAGAATATAAATGCTTGCGAACTAAGAAAGGATAGAACTGAAAGGGAAGTTAAACCTATTTTCTATGTGTAAAATATGGAAAGTTGCATTAACTTCTTTCACTTCCCATGCCTGGCTGCTTCCTTTTTTATTCAAAATTTTCTTCAAAAGAAAATCGTGGATCCCATACAAAAATCATCATACAACACATGAGAATTTGTAACCTGGTGTGATTTTTGCATACATACCCCAGATAAAGCAAGTAAAATAACCACCAAGTAACTAGACAAAGGCAAAACCAAGAGCACATAGAATCATAGAATCATAGAATGTTTTGGGTTGGAAGGGACCCCTAGAGGTCATCTAGTCCAACCCCCCCGCAGGAGCAGGGACACCGCTAACTAGATCAGGCTGCTCAGAGCCCCGTCCAACCTGGTCTTGAATGTTTCCAGGGATGGGGCCTCCACCACCTCTCTGGGCAACCTGTTCCAGTGTTTCACCACCCTCACTGTAAAGAACTTCTTCCTTATATCTAGTCTAAACCTACCCTGGTTTAGTTTAAAACCATTACCCCTTGTCCTGACACAGCTGGCCCTACTAAAAAGATTTTCCCCATCTTTCCTATAGGCCCCCTTTCGGTACTGAAAGGCCACAATCAGGTCCACAGCCTTCTCTTCTCCAGGCTGAACAAGCCCAACTCCCTCAGCCTGTCCTCATAGGAGAGGTGCTCCAGCCCCCGGATCATTTTTGTGGCCCTCCTCTGGACCCGCTCCAACACTTCCATGTCCTTCTTGTGTTGA